>NC_026151.1:550775-600029 GCF_000512975.1 Sesamum indicum
TAGGAGACTTTTATTATAAATAGGGGGGAGTCTCTTCAATTGAAGGCGTTCAGTTATTGATTAGAACTCTATAGAATTCTTTGTTCATCTTTTCTCTTTTATTTTTATTTTATAACCGGAATTAATGGAATTCCACTTTTTTGTGTGTTTTTCCATTAATATGTTCGACTAAATTTTTTATTTTCTGGCTAAGGTATGGTGATTGCTTGATTCGCATTTGTTGTTAGATCTAATCTGCGCTCTACACTTGTTAAATGAATATTCATGCTATTCTTTGTGCTCTTATTACAAACGTCTGATATTTGAATAATGTGGCCAGTTGTTCACTATCAAGAAGGTTTGCTTAGCTAATTGGACTTTATAAATTCGTGTAATTGTTTATTTAGTTCAATGCTTAGTGGCAACGTAGCATGATTAGTTATATCATAGTAATTAGTTATGTTATGGGGAATGCATGATCTAATTTAAACGAATTGTCCTTGTAGGAGTTTGTTGATTAGAATCAAGCCTTTCTAATTCTTAATGCTGTTAATAGATTAAATCTTGTGGACGTTCCCAGGGTTATCTGTTAATTAGGGATCTAGCCAACGGTCGTACCTTGGCTGACGAAAAGGTAAGGAAATGTGAGGTTGTTAGGTCGTACCAACAATATAACTGATTTATTCGTTTATACATGTGTTATTCTTGCATCAATGATCAACTCACATGAATTAAGCATGATCCTAGCCTTAACCGGTAAATCTCTCTCTTGTATCTTCATCGGGTAATTTCGATTATTTTCTAGCTTATTTAGTTTTTAATTATTTCTTTTTATCATCAAATCTCCCCCCATTATTTTGTATTTCTCTTAAAAAAATCAACTTAAAACCAGTCTCTGTGGATTCGACCCTACTCCCACTTTTTACAAGTGTTGTAGGAATTATTTTTTGTGGTCTCGACACCCATCAGTCCTACTAGAAATAAAGCGACTGGAGCAGGTCCCAGTGGCTCGAAAAATCATAAGAGGAAGCACAAGGACCATAGTGGAGGGTCACAATCGACCAAATCTAGCAAGAAAAGTAAGTCCCAAACTGAAAGCCGATTGGTGAAGGAGGTCGTAACCAGTGCCAAAGAGGAAGAAAACCTGAAAATGCTCTAAGAGTTAAACTGCCTAGTGGAAGGAGGCTCGAACCGAGCTTAAGAGCAACCAACATCTCTCTGCTGAGCTTGAGGGTTACAAATTGGTTCCGGACTGGAAGATATCATCTCGAAGTTCTATACTTGAAAGGGATGTAGGGCAAGATTCTTGGGAACTATACAACAACTATTGCCTTCCTCGCGACTAGGCGACCTTACTAAAGACTCCTCAGACACGCTTTGTAGAGCACCATGCTCATGTCATCATGCAGGTAAATAGTGTATTTCAAATTACCAAATTGTTTTACTTCTCTAATTATGTCTTTCTATGCAGGCCGTAGCTTTTAACCACAACCTCTCTTTGAAATGTACTGGATATCATCAAGCTCAAATGATCGCTGATAGAAAGGTCCGAAATCTCAGAAAGAAGCTTGCTGACAGTAATGCTCGTGAGAAAGAGTTGGAGGCAAAGGTGCTAGAGCTCGAAAACCAACTTTCTACATCGGTTGCAGAGGTCGATAAGGCTAAAGAGGACGCATTCAATAAGGGGAGAAGGGAAGGGTTTTTAGCTGGTCGGGAGGCTGGTTGCCTAGAGGGTATAAATGAAGGTCGAGAAGGGTACATCAGTCTTGATAAAAATCAAAACCTCCTTGTTGCATCGCGTCTCCAAGCTACTCGTGACTTTCTAAAGGTGCCTGCGTTCCCAGTGATTGTCGAGATTAAAGCTGCGAATTTCATCAACGATGGCTTTGAAAAGTGCAAGGCGCAAGTCGCTACCTTACGTGGGTTCGGTGATGGTTTCGATCAGAGTCGTCTAGATCCATCCCTCGTTGGTAACCTTCAGCCATACCCTGAAGAAAAAGCTCCCCCAAATAGGAAAATGAATTTGTTGCCTTATTGAATGATGTGGAGAATCCCAATTAGACTAAGTATTGATTCATTTTGTCAAGTCTGAGAATCTGATAATATATTAACTCAACAATTTTTTTGACGAGGTATTAACCCTTCAATTATGTGCATGAATGTTCATCCTTCTTTTTGTTAAAAATGTGTGAACGATTTTTGCTTATCCAACAATTTACCTTCTTGGTTGGATTAGTTTCATCTTTTTTAGATTGCCACATATGAGATAACCTTTCATGCTAGATAACGATATGGTAGGTCGCTAGTAAACAAGTAACAACCTTTTTTAGGCTCAAAGATAATGAAATTTACCGGATCGCTATATGATAGCCTTTTTCAAGCCCAAAATAATGATCTCTTTGAGATCACTATATAACAGCCTTTCTCGGGCTAAAAAATAATGATCTTTCCCAGCTCGCTTTACATTGCCTTTCCCAAGCTCAAAAATATCGATCTTTTCTAGATCGCTATATATTGAACGGCCCTTTTCAGGCTCAAAAATTATCTCCACCTCATCAAGCATAAAACTTCTTCAGATTGTTTATGTTCCAAGGTCTAGGTAAATCTCGTCCTTGCATGTCTTACAGTTTGTACATCCCTTTCTTTTTTATCTTGACCACCTTATATGGTCCTTCTTATCCAGGGTCTGCTTTTCCCACATGGCGGGATACTTCCACCTGCTTTAACACGAGATCGCCTACTTGCAATTGCCTTGACTTCACTCTTTGGTTATAGTTTTTCATCACCATCCCTTTGTGGTCAAGTATTCTAGCGTAGGCTACTTCCCCCTTTCCCTCGATCATGGTGAGATTGAACTTTCTCCCTTCTCCGTTGGTCACAGGATCGTACGCCATTATCCTTTGAGATTCTTCTTCTATTTCTTCTATTTCAGCTGTTACAATTCGCTGGGTCGTTCGGTATGCCCATAATACCCCAGGTAATTGTTCGACCCAGGATCCCTTCAACTCCAGTCTAGTCATACCCCAGGTAATTGTTCGACCCAGGATCCCTTCAACTCCAGTCTAGTCTTAAGGTGTTGCAAGAGACCTGAGTCTGTGCGTTCGCTTGAGGATTACCTACAACTGTGAAATTTTGTTATATCTTCAATTCTTTACACTATTCCATGATCTGTTTCCCTTGGAATTGCGTCCTATTATCTAATATCAACATCCTAGGTATTCCAAACCTACAGATGATGTTCTTCCAGATGAAGTTGATCACTTTTTTCTTAGATATTTTTGCGACTGCCTCAGCTTCGACTCATTTTGAAAAATACTCAACAACAACAATTATGAACTTTTTCTCTCCTTGAGCAGTAGTACAATATCTATTCCCCATTGATCGAAGGGACAAGGGATGTTGATGGGCTCTATTAGGGTCGCAGGTTAGTGTATCAAGGATGGGTACCTTTGGCAGTTGTCGCATTTCCTCACATATTCCCTTGTATCTCTTGCCATTTTTGAGCAAACATATCCTTGCCTAATTACCTTCTGTGCCAGCAACCTCGCACCAGAGTGATTTTCGCAACTTCCTTCGTGGATCTCCCTCATCACATACTTAGATTTCTCGTCGTCAAGGCATTTCAATAATGGTCCATCAACAGTTCTTTTGTACAATTGATCTGAAATCAATGTAAAATACATTGCTTTGAACTTTATTCTTTTAGTCTGAATGGGGTCATCTGGCAAGGATCCCTCTCTTAAGTACCGCGCGATCTCGTCCTTCCATGACTTGGGTTCGTCCACTATTTTAACATCCAACTTCGCTGTGATCGCAGTTGTTTCCCGAATCATCTCTGTAACTTTGCGATCTTTGATGCCTGTCATAATGGCTCCAAATTTGGACAGGGCGTCTGCTCTATCGTTTTCGCATCGCGGAATTTGCTGGACCTCATATCTATCAAACTTTTCCATCAAGGCTTTTGCTTTCTTTTGATAAGGGGCCATTGATTTTTCTCTTGTTTCATAGGTTCCGCCTATTTGCATCACGATCAATTGGGAATCTGTATAGACTTCTAAACTCCTTGCCCCTGCCTCATATGCCAACTCCAAACCCAAAAGCAAAGCCTCATATTCAACTTTGTTTTGTGGTGGAGAAGGATAGTCTAGCTACGACCTTGATCTCCACTTCGTTTGGGAATTGTATTAATATTCCAGCCCCCCATTACTAGCATTAGAGGAGCCGTCAACGTGCATTATCCATCTTCCCATCTGCTTTTGGATCAGTTCTTCTGCAAGTTCGACCACAAAATCTGCCAGTACCTGGGCGTTCTCTACAACTCTAGTTTGGTAGCCCTCTAGTTTGGTAGCCTATGTCATATTCTCCTAATTCTATAGCTCATTTAACTAATTTTCCCAATGCCTCCTTTCGCGACATAACATGCTTCGGTGGATGGTGGTCAGTACAATTATTTTATGTGACTAGAAGTATGGTCACAATTTTAACGCAGTAACAACTAATGCTAAGGCTAGCTTTTAAATCTCCGTGTATCTTTTCTCTGCTCCTTGCAACATTTTACTGACGTAATATACTTGGTTCTGAATCCCATCAAGTTCACGTACCTAGACGAAGCTTTCCGCATTCTTCAAGATAGCCAAATATAGAAATAGAACTTCACTTTCCTTAGGATTCGCTAGTAAAGGAGGTTTTGCTAAGTACCTTTACAAAGTTTTCAAAGTTTCTTCACATTCCTCATTCCATTTAAAATCTTTTTTTTCCTCAAAACCTTAAAAAATGGCAAATGTCAATTTGCAGATCAAGAGATAAAAGGGTTAAGGATGTGATCTTACCCTTTATCTTTTGCACTTTTTTTATCATTGTAGGCGACCTCAGCTTCATGATTGCTTCTATCTTTTCTAGGTTCGCCTCAGATTTCCCGCTCGCTGACCATATAGCTCAAACATTTTCCTCCACCTACCCCAAAAGTGCATTTGGTGGGGTTTAGCTTTATACCGTACATCCTCATTATGTCAAATGCTTGCTTCAAATGCATCAAGTGATTTTCTCCGATCTTTTGCTCTTCACGAGCATGTCATCTATATAGACCTCCATAGTTTTTCTGATCATCTCCTTAAACATCCTATTCACCAATCTTTGATAAGTGGCACCTGCGTTGTTTAAACCAAAAGGCGTTACATTGTAGCAATAAATACCACCATTAGTTATGAAGGACGTCTTATCCCAATCTTCTTCTGCCATGAAGATCTGATGGTTCCTTGGTAAGCATCCATCATAGAAACTAGCTCATATCCGGCTGTATAGTCAACCAGCATGTCAATCCTTGGCAATGGGTAGGGATCCTTTGGACAAGCTTTGTTCAAATCAGTGAAGTTCGTGCACATGCGCCATTTTTCTTATGATTTTGGCATGACCACCATGTTCAACAACCGTCAGTTTATTGTATTTCAGAAACATAACCATCTTTAAGCAATTTGCTGACCTCTTCTTCAATAATGTGGTTCTTCTCCATGCCAAATGATCTCTTCTTCTACTGGACTGGTCGCACCATCGGATCAACGTTCAACATGTGTATGATCACTTTCGGGTTTATCCCTTTGAAGTTTGACGAACTCCATTCAAACATGTCTACATTATCCCTTAAGAACTCTATCATCATTGTTCCCAACTTTTCACTCATTCGTGCCCCTATCTTGGTCGTTTTATCGGATTCTCCTGTGATGAGCTCTATCAACTTGTGGTCCTCGCTAGGTTCTATCCGATCTGGTTTACAGCCCCTTCGATCGAGGTCCTCTTCAATTTTTCATTTCTTTTCATTCGAGTTGCCCTTCTTCAAATAAATTGTAACACCTTCTCACTTCCTTACGATCATAGGATACTTCGGCAATACCATTTCTTGTTGGAAACTTCAATTTCAGATGGTAGGTCGATACTATGGCTCTGAATAAGTTCAATCCTGGTCTTCCCAAAATAACATTGTAAGCGAAAGGAGTATCTACTACCAGAAATTTTACCATCAGGGTTCTTCGTCTTGGTTCATCCCTAATAGAAACTGGGAGCTCGATAGTGCCCTGCGATGTTACTTCACTACCCCTAAATCCTACTAAGGGTGTATGCACTGGCTCTAAATTAGCATTATCCAGCCCCATCTTTCTCAACACGTCACTAAAGATGATATTTTCCGAACTTCCATTATTTACCAGTACTTTGTGGACTATGAAGTTAGCTATGTCCATCTTTATCACAATGGGATCAATCTCAGTTTCCAAATCCTTACTTCCGAAGATGATTTTCTCTTCTCACTCTGTGTTCATCACGAACTCACTCTTCCTACTTGATTTGCCCTCTCTTTCATGTCGTTTCCTCATTCTTCCAGAATCCCCTCCAATTGGTCCTCCAGCTATCGTGTGAATAACACCCTTTACAGGCGCATTTTCTCGATACATTATGCTTCTCTATTCCTTTTCTTTGTTCGCGAACCTATCTCTACTTCTTGATCTACTTCTCCTCCTCTCAACCTCGTTTGTATCTTTTCTGTGTTCATCGAGTATCTGATCCCTGAAATATCCTTACCTTACCAACCTCTCAATTTCATCTTTCAACTGAAAGCAATCTTCCGTGTCGTGCCCCTTTTCCCTATGAAACCTACAGTATTTGTTAGAGTATTTCTTGGCCGATGTAAACCTGGTGTGTCGGGGCCATTTCAACAGATCAGACCGTTCGACCATCATCAAAGCTTTCGTTATGATACTTGGCCTGATAGAGTGGTTCTCTCCCTTTATCAAACTTTGTCCGCTTACCACCCCCATCTCTCATCCAATCCCGATTTCTATCACGATCCCTATTGCGCCATTCTCCATCTCTCATTGCATTCATTTCTTCCTCATCAATGTACTTTTGTGCCTGCGGGTGGGTCTCAAGCTAGCGGGGAAGCTAAGGACCTTTTCTTCAATCAGTGTATCAATATGCTAACCATCATGTCAATTCTAAGGTCCTGCACCTCCAACGTCTCATTATCGAATCTTCCTTGAAACTTTTCAGCGACTCATCTTCTCTTTGCTTTATCGTGAACAAGTATGTGGCAGTCCGTTTTTGCTTTCTTTTGCTGGAGAAGTGGAAGGTGAACTTTTGCAACAATTGTTCATAGGACTCAATGCTATTGCTGCATAGACTTGTGAACCATTCCTGCGCCTTACCTGCAAGAGTCAACAGTCTAGCCATAATTGGACTGGATTGTCCATACAAGTTCATCGCAACATGTTCCTAAGGATCTTTTGTCCCATCGTATTTGGGTATGTCGGGCATTCTAAAGTTGGAATTCACCACTTGCATCAGTATCTTGTTATTGAAAGTTGAATTTCTATTATGAGCCACCAATTCACCCCTCTTTTTAATTCATCAATTTGCTTCCCTAACAATTCGATTTGCCTTCCCACACTATCTACCTCAACTCGAGAGATAGCTAGTTCTCTTCTCTTAACTCTCTCCCTGCTACTAGACCCCACTTTCGAAGATGCTGGTTCGCGACCTTTTTCAGGCTCCCTTCTGCTCGCATTTTCCAAGGTTCTTTTGATATCCCTATCTCTAAATAATTGCCTCTTGGTTGTTTCCTTTCCCAATAGGGTGGTTGTTCTCCTTTCATACACCACGATCCTCCCCGCTTCTTTCATCAACTTTTGCAGCTCCTCCCTTGTGAACTGTACCATTGGTTCCACTTGCCTAAGCATATCTTCTAATGTATGCATATTTGCTCTCGAAGTTCCTTCCATTTTCCAAGATGGTGGTCCTCAATTTTCTACAAACGGCGCCAATTGATCTAGCTCGAAATATGCAACTTTGTTGGACGATCCAATATAAGCCACGTAGTCTCCCTATATCGGTATTGGGTCATGAGGATAAAACAATCAATGTCAAGCTTGTTGGGTTCATCCCCGACTAAAATCTTCCAACGCTCAAGTTAGTTTGGTCGAGATAGAAATATGCGATCGAAGAAGAGTAAGGTCGAAAATAACAAAGCATTGATTACTTCAGATGATGTATATCGGGGTACTTAAGGGCCCAAATATACACTGTTGCTTGGGGCATGTGTCATAATCTGGCGCATCCGTACTCCTGATTGAATGGCTTTGCTTCGTGCGGTGGCTGGGTTCTGTTTTTGGGTTATAAAGCTGGGTCAGGTTTCCCACAACCCAACCCAATACCAAATGCACGGGTCCTGGTCCATTTTATTGTTCTTTTACCAAATTTTAGGGCATTCCCCATCAACATTGTTCTGCAGGAGCATTTAACTGCAAACTTCAAATTCTTGGAGGCAACAAGTTTGAATATGATGTTGGAAAAATATTTGGTTTCAAGTAATCAAAATGACGTTTTGAAATAGTACAATCGGATTTTAGAAATAGAAAGCAATTAAAGCCACGTTAGAACAAATAACATAACGCAATTAGAAATGCTATTTATGACTAGAAATTTAAATCGAACACTTACAACGAGAATTGTATCGTAACAATTCTCAGTCCAATTTGAAGTCGTTAATTTAACCGAATCGCAGAATTACTGCTTGCCTTGATGAAAATATACGCCCCGTATCAGCAGTGCACCGGGTGCAACGTAATTTCTTTCAGGATAAGACGGTTACAGTTCTTTCGGTTTAGCACTATACCGAAGAACACCTCGATCAAACACTCAGAAGCTTGTTATCGAAACAAGAGACTCAAATCTTAGACACAATATATAAACCGAAAGAGGGAATTAGAGAAAACTCAAGAATGAGAGTTTGTTGTTTGTGGTGTGTCTCAAATGAAGAATGGACAAGCCTATATAGAGGCTTCCAAAAAATTCAGCAATAAAGAAGGACATAATGGCAATAATTTCCCCACATGAAACCGTCTAAATGAAATGAAGAAGCTGTGAAATTTGGTGGCAGTTTTTCCTTCTCAATAAATCACATTCAAGTGCAGATTAAACCAAATTGAAAGTGAATTCAATTGCTGCTGCTGTTACGAATATGTGGGTTTCAATTGAAATACAACAATTTCCCACAAACACATAGATTTGAACTCAAGTTTCCATGACTTTCTTTCAACAATAGTAGCTTCCGGTTTGAACCACTGTCTAAGTTATCTAACGTCAGTTGTCACCAGGTTAAATGGAACTAAGCCTTGAGTTGTCACCAGGTTAAATGGAACTAAGCCTTGAATTTAAACCTGTGAGTGTGACAACGTCTGTCAGTAACATCAAGCCACCAGATTTGTGTTGATCTTTAGGGTTGACACTTAGGCCATGTGTCCTGATCCCCTTCATGAATGCTTTCAGGAAAAACCCAATTCCTTAGTTGCAGCCAAACAACGACATTCACTTAGTTGGACGTCTCTAGGAATGCACTGCTAGCATCTCATCTTATAAGACTTGACCCCATTCAGAGATGAACTCTTACTATACTTGCAGTAGCAGCACCTTCCAGAATTTCAGGGGACAGACTCCAGATACAAAGTATCAGTCTATTTGGTGCTCTGACATATCCTTACGACTTGTTGATACCACATTGAACCTTCTTTGTGGGATCTCCATTCAAAAGGTTGGGTTGCCGTCGTAGATATATCACTCATAGGTTTTCAGTCCCATCCCCAATCTGGACTTATGAACTTGTGACAAATTCAATCCTTTCGTCAAAGGATTAGCCACATTCTCCTTTCTTCCCACAAAGTCAATGCTCATTACTCTGTCTAACACTAATGCCCTCATAGACTTCAGTCTAACTTGGATGTGTCGTTTGCTCTTTTGATTATATTTACGACTCCTCACCTTTACTATTGTGGTTTGGCTATCACAATGTACAACAATCGGTGAAAGAGGCTGACTTACAATGGGAAGTTGTGATAACAACCCAAATAGCCATTCTGCCTCGGTACCAGTCGTATCTAACACACATAACTTGGCTTCAAACGTAGACCGGGTTATCAAAGTCTATTTTGCAGACTTCCAGGAGACTGCGCCCCCACCTAAGGTAAAAACACATCCTGAGTACCCATTACTTCCGGAGTTTTTGGCTATCCAGCTAGCATCACTATATCCCTCAAGAACAGTAGGGAATCTGCCATAATGTATGGCCAGTGACACCGAGCCCTTTAAATACCTTAGTACTCTATCCAAAGCACCCCAATGAGTTTTGTCAAGACAACTAGTGTATCTAGCGAGCTTAGAGATAGAAAAAGATATATCTGGTCTCATGCCATTTGCCAGATACTATAAGCTCCCAATAATTTGGGAATACCTTAGCTGTGCAATCGGAACACCACTTTCATTTTTGAATAAAGCTACAGAAGGATCATATGGTGTTTTAGCAATTCTACTGTTTTGATAACCAAATTTCTCAATTATCTTCTCAATATATTGAGATTGAGAAATGGCTATCCCATCAGTTGACAGAGTCAACTTGATGCCAAGAATCACATTAGCCTCACCCATATCCTTCATTTCAAACTTATTTTTCAAAAATGATGCCAAGAATCACATTAGCCTCACCCATATCCTTCATTTCAAACTTATTTTTCAAAAATGACTTGGTTTTGGTAATAATATCTAAACATGATCCTATTAATAGAATATCATCCACATACAAACATAGAATTATCATTTTATCTCCTTTAACCTTGCAGTATATACATTTATCATTCTCATTTACAGTGAAGCCGAATTATCATTTTATCTCCTTTAACCTTGCAGTATATACATTTATCATTCTCATTTACAGTGAAGCCGAACACAAGAATAGTTTTATCAAACTTTGCATGCCACTGTTTGGATGCTTGTTTAAGTCCATATAGAGACTTAACAAGTTTACAAACTTTATACTCGTTACCATGAGCTACAAACCCTCAGGTTGATCCATGTAAATTTCTTCCTCGAGTTCACCATACAAGAAGGCTGTTTTCACATCCATCTGGTGAATCGTGAGATTATACACCGAAGCAAGTGCTATAAGCACCCGGATTGTAGTCAACCGAGCTACCGGAGAATAGATATCAAAATAGTCTATTCCCTCCTTTTGTTTAAATCCTTTAGCCACCGATCTGGCTTTAAACTTATCTATAGTCCCATCAGGTTTCAGTTTCCTTTAAAAAATCCACTTACATCCAAGTACATCCCGGAGGGAGATCGACTAGCACCCATGTTCCATTGGAAACAATGGAGTCCATCTCACTTTTGACAGCTTCTTTCCACTGCTTGGCTTCTGAAGAAGCCATAGCATCTTTGAAAGTTATCGGATCATCCTCGATGTTGTAAGTGACAAAGTCACTTCCAAAATCCTTGATAATCCTAGCTCTCTTACTCCGTCTAGGTTCATCTGACACCTGATGAGTCTGATTAGAACTACTAGAACTAACCCCCACATTTGACATCTTTTCCACATGTTCAGAAATAGACGTGGAGGCAAGTGAATCATCAAGCGAAACATTAGAAGGTATTCCTATTTTTAAAGGAAATACATCTTCTAGGAATACAGCATCACGAAATTCGACTATCGTGTTGACCTCAATGCCTGGAATTTCTGATTTAATAACCAGAAATCTTAAGGCATAACTTGTCTCCACATAGCCCAAGAACACGGCATCAACAGTCTTAGGACCCAATTTCTTTCGTTTGTGTTCTGGGATCAGCACTTTTGCTAGGCACCCCCACACTCCAAAGTATTTCAGACTTGGTTTCCTACCTTTCCATAACTCGAAAGGAGTACTCGTATTGTGTTTTAGAGGGACTCTATTCAGAATATGGCAAGCCGTATTCAAAGCCTCTCCCCACAAATACTTTGGTAACCTGGAGGTTAGTAGGAGGCTGTTAATCATATCTTTGAATATTCTATTCTTTAGTTCAGCCATTCCATTAGACGAAGGGGAATACGGAGGAGTCTCTTCATGAATAATGCCAAAAGTTTGACAGTATTCATTGAACTTACTCGACTCATACTCTCCTCCTCTATCGGACCTTAGTCTTTTAAGTTTCTTACCAGTTTGGGTTTCTGCTTCATTTTTAAACAAAATAAATTTGTCTAAGGCTTCATCCTTATTTTTCATGAGAAACACATAACAATATCGACTGCAATCATCTATAAAGGTGATAAAATATCGTTTGTGGTCCTTGGTCAAAACTCCATTGTACTCACAAATATCAGTGTGAACTAAATCAAATATTTTCGAATCCCTTTCAATTGACTGATAGGGTTTCCTAACTTGTTTAGCTTCTACACAAACTTGGCATTTGTGATTTCGTTCAATATTTTGACTAGGAATTAAATTCGAATTCATCATTCGTTTGATCGAATTGAAATTTAAATGACCTAACCTTCTATGCCACAGAGTAGAAGATTCAACATTGAATATAATAGAATCGAAAACATCAATTTTATTATTATCAACTCGAACTTTGAACAAGTCATCGTCTTTACCAACAAAAATACCAAATTATTGTATTACAACTTTATTAAATTTGAAAATCAATTCATATCCCTCCCTAACTATTACAGAACCACTAATAATGTTTCTTCTGATAGTGGGTACATGATGAACTCTTTTCAGCGACAGAATGCGCCTTGAAGGAAACTTCAAGTCCACGCTTCCTATCCCAAGTACTTCAGCTGTACTGGAGTTCCCCATGCTTACTGTCCTTCCACTAATGGCCTGATAAGACACAAAGAGAGATTTATCAGCACAAACGTGCACATTCGCTCCAGTGTCAATCAACCATTCATACGGTTCGTAAATAGTCAAGATTTCGGGTTGTACAGATACATACCCATCAGTTGCTCCTAAGGTGCTAGCACCGCTAGAACCTCCCACAACCTTGTTGACAACTGCCTGCCTAGTCTTCGCCTTTTTATTAGGACAAAGCTTGGCCCAGTGTCCAACCTGCCCACAGTTCCAGCATGGTTTGTTTGCTTTTGGTTTCTTATTTTTGGAGGCCTTGCTTTTATTGATGGCTTTCGAATTCTAGTTAATCTTATTCACTTTCTGTTTCCCCACTATAAGATTGGCCCTTGGTTGATGTTTAACAGGCAATCTTGTGCGTTTGATTTCTATGTTCTTCCTCAATGCTGATAGCAATCATAAGATCATCCAGAGACAATCTCCCTTTCTGATGCTTGAGTGTCATGCCAAAATTTTCCCAAGATTTGGAAAATTTGTCCACTATGGACATGACCAGAAATTTCTTGGGAAGCTTCATCTTAGCATCAGCCAGAGCATGCTCAAGGTCGATAATCTCATGATTCTGTTCACCTACAGACCGATCCTCAACCATTTGATACCTCATGAATTTAAAAACAGAATACTTTTCGAGCCCTTGCTCTTCAGTATTATATTTTCGGTCGAACTCATCCCACAGAGACTTGGCAGTGTAAGAATCGGAACAATAGACATCGAAGAGCGTATTTGACAAGGCTGACAAAATCGCTCCTCTACCTATTTGATCCCTTTCTGTCCACTGTGCTATCTCAGCAGTTTTGGGATCAGTATCAGTAGGTTCAGGTCTGATCACCTGAATCACTGACAAAAGTCCTTTCATCGTCAACCAAATTTTCATTTGCTGTTGCCAGCGTTTGAAAAAATGGCCCGAAAACTTGTCCGGTAAACCGGTCAAGTCGACCTTTTGTGTGATCCGAATTGCAACAGAAATCGGCTCGGCCATCTTTAGTATTTTAGGAAACTAAAAGTAACGTTTCAAATAAAGAATTTAAAAATAGCATTTTCCAAAACAGTTCCAACGACAAAATCTGATTTTTCAAAACCTGTTTATTTTCTTCAAGATTGTTGGAAAAATATTTGGTTTCAAGTAATCAAAACGACATTTTGAAATAGTACAATCGGATTTTAGAAATCAAAAGCAATTAAAGCCACGTTGGAACAAATAGCATAACGCAATTAGAAACGCTATTTATGACTAGAAATTTAAATCGAAAACTTACAACGAGAATTGTATCGTAACAATTCTCAGAAGCTTGTTATCAAAACAAGAGACTCAAATCTTAGACACAATATAGAAGCCGAAAGAGCGAATTAGAGAAAACTCAAGAATGAGAGTTTGTTGTTTGTGGTGTGTCTCAAATGAAAAATGGACAAGCCTATATATAGGCTTTCAAAAAATTCAGCAATAAAGAAGGACATAATGGCAATAATTTCCCCACATGAAACCGTCCAAATGAAATGAAGAAGCAGTGAAATTTGGTGGCAGTTTTTCCTTCTCAATAAATCACATTCAAGTGCAGATTAAACCAAATTGAAAGTGAATTCAATTGCTGCTGCTGTTACGAATCTGTGGGTTTCAATTGAAATACAACATATGATCTACAATAGCTCCAGATTCTGGGCATTTGAGGTGGCGTGCATGCGCTGCTTATTGTTTTAGTGGGTGTGTGGAACACTCAAATGTATGACTACGAAGATTAGGAGGGGTTGTGAAAAGCTATTGAAGGAAGAAAATGATGTGGAAATTGAAGAGATGAGAGAAACAAGTGGAAAATTGATGAGAAAACGTGTAAACGAAAAGTAAAAAGTAGAAAAGAAATGGAATATATGCTCTTCATTTAATTTATAAAAATTAAAAGAAAATGTGGCACATTCTATATACGTGCTTAATTTTTAAAATATATTAAAATTGAAATGATATAAATTGTTTTATTTATTTTTATGGAGTAAAAAAGTACCTTAAAAATATATATTAAGATAATAAGTTAATATAAATATTTTGATTTATAAAAAATTATTGACAAACAAAAGATAATAAATAACGTTTGAGAAATAAAAAATGCATGTTTGAAAAAAAATAACAATCAAAAGATAGTTAAAAGTAATTAATTAATTTTAAAATTTTAAAAAAAAAAGTGATGCCAGTAAAAGGTTGTTCTTCTATGGATTTTGGATTTTTGAGTTCTTTGATCCAAGTTTTCTCCAAAATCGAAATTTGTGCTTGATCGAAAGAATCTGCAAATTTGATCCGGGTCGAATAATGCGATCTTGAGATTCGATCTCTACTAAGACTGCTGATTCGTCCGAGACCAGATTTCGAGTTCTCTAAGAATGAAACAAGGTGAGCTCATCGGGCACGTCCCCGACAATGACCCTCCAACGCTCAAGTCAGGTTGATCGAGAGAAAAGTGTACTATCTCAATGTTCGATCACAATAAATGCGCAACAGGTACCTTTAATGACGGCGTTTCGGGTCTATATATAGGGCTCAGCAGGTCAGAGTTGACCAGCCACGTGGTCTCATCCTACTGGCCCGTGTCCGCGATCAGACGGTTATCATTTATCTGGGTCTTCGAAGGCAGATGGATCCGGGTCGGGTCTGTTCGACCCGATCGATAGAAAAGACGCGGATCCTCGCTTAAATGATGGAAATGCCCTTAATGAAGGGCTTTTTTGGTATTTCCTAAGCATTCTCCATTAATCACACATCATTACTCCAGCACTTATCGAAAAGTGGAGGTATCACTTTTGGGGAAACATTCTTTGCTCAGCGCCCCACATACAAGCGCCCAGCGACCAGCACTGTTGCTCCAGCATTCGCGTTCGACCTGCTGCTTCCAGAGCCATCCTGCTGCTTCCAGAGCCATCCTGCTTTTTAAGGTACGATGACTTCCAGCTCTAGTTCGAACTCTAAGTCGCGACCTGGCTCTAGGTCTTCTGCGACCCCTTCTGAGTCTGCGTCCGGGTCCTCATCTGGTTCTGTGCCTGGGTCTGCATTCGGGTCTGCTCACGATTCCTTCTCTACTTCCCCAAAAAGGAACAAAAAATTCCCTATTTCCAAAATTACTGATGAACAAGCCGGTCCTTCTACTCTTGCAAAATTCCAAGATAAGCTTGCTAAAAACCTTTGGGAGGCCGTGGTTAGTAGAGTTAGGACACCTGTTTTTAAGATTAGGGAGAAATACCACATACCCTCCGATTACGACATTGTTATTCCTGCCACTTTTGATCGCATGCATCGTCCTCTTGAGGGTTTCAACGCTTTTTCTATCAAACACCTCGATGCTGGACTTCGATTTCCTTTGGCTCCCCCTATAGCCTCGATTTTGAATAAACTGGGGTTGTGCCCTATGCAACTTTCCCCCAATTCTATTTCTCATATTGTCCTTTTTGTTGTAATAATGTAATTCTGAGGTATAGAACCCAGTTTTGATAATTTTTGGAGTCTGTACACTTTCACCACTTCGAAATGATCCGGTAGTAGGGGTTTCTTTATCTTTCGGCCAAGCCCGATTGTGGATATCTGAGCGCCTTGAAGTCGAACGTAGGAGTCTGGTTAGATCGCTATATTTTCATTCGATCCCCCAGAGGTGTCTGGCCCTTTAAAAATGAATGGACCAAATATAAACCCGTTCCGAAAATAAGTGGAGGGGGGCTGGAGGGCGATCAGATAAATAGCCTAATGGCTTATAAATACGACCCCAAGAAGCTTCTGACCGAGAAGGTTTTGAAAAAATCTGGGCTCTCTCCAGCGTCCCTCCACATCGAAGAGTCTTTAGGTGATTTTTTTCTTCTGGTCCCATTTATTCCATTGTTGTTGTGCTTGCATGTACTGACCTCTCTAATTCTGCAGATAGTCTGATCATGAGTTCGCGCAATGCTATGCGGATGAAGGCGGCCCAAAATAAAGTGAGGAAGGGGAAGCAAGTTGCAGCTTCTTCCAATCTCCCTCCGAGTTCGCCTGCCCCTGTTCCTTCGAAGGCTCGTGTACCTGCGAGCCCCGCCGGCCAGCGACCCATCACGGTCGATAGTGAAGAGACTCCTTCCGATCCTGCAGGTCACCACGGCTATAACTCCTCAAAGTTGGAACTAAATTTGGATGAGGTCAGTAGTGACCAGGGGGCCGAGCAAGAAAAGCGTGATCCTTCGGGCGAGGAGCGATCCAAAAAGAGGAAGCGGTCTTCACCCAAGCGAGGGTCAGGGGACAAGGCCACGCAGAAGCCAAGTGACAAGGGCGAAGGGAAGGAGCCCGCAGAACCCTCTAGCCCTCACAAGCCTAAGCCGCAGCGCTCGAATTTTTTAAGCAGGACGGCTAGGGAAGCCGCAGAGAAGACTAGTCAAAGTGAGGATCGGGACAGATTTTTAAGGTTGGCTCAGCTCGCCTCATGTTGGGAGGATAACAGGGCAGCCCTTCGAGGAGACCAACCGCTTCCAAAGTGGGATAATATTTCCAGTTCGGCACTCTATGGCAAAGCAGGGGGCGACTCCTTCGATCTCTATGATTCCCTCACCTCCATTCGCGATCAGGGTTCGCTGGTGATGAACAACCCCATCCGGCTCGAGGAGTTCGGGTTCCAAGCCCATCTTCAGGTATTTTTTCTGCTGATCGTTTATCTCTTCGTTCTATGCTTTTAACTGGCTTCGTTCGATCTCGCAGGCCTTGACCTTCTTCTGGAGTATCGCTTTGACATGCACCTACTACCGGAAGAGTTTTATTTCAACAGACCAGAAGTTGCAAGCTTTCAAGGCTCAATTGGTAGAGTGGGACCAGGCCGACCTCAGGCATGCAGATGATATGATGGCCTTCGGTGACAAGATTAAGAGCTTAGAGGCCGAGCTTGATGCTGCCAGGAAGGAGAAGGAGATCATTCTTTCTGAGAAGGAGGTAGCTTTGTCGAAAGCCAAGAAGGAGGCGTTCGAGGCTGGTCGTGAGGTCGGCCTCATCGAGGGCCACAAGCAAGGACTAGAGGAAGGCCAAGTTGGTCGCATTCCTGTCTAAGAACATCATCAAGCCTTTGCCAACTCTAGGATGTCAGCAGTTCATGATTTTTTGAAGACTGATACCTTCACGACTGCTCTTGAAATCAAGTCTGCAGACTCATTGGCCAAGGGTTACGAGACCTGCCGGCCCAAATCGAAAAACTTGGCGGATTTCAAGAGTCCTTTGATCGCGGTCAGCTGGACATCACGCTCGACGGCGACCTCCAGCCCTATCCTGCTGAGCCCGACCTTAAAGACGACGACGAGTTCATGGCTCTGAGGGACGAACTACAAGCTGAGGCTGATACTTGAAGAATCTAGGCCTTCTAGCTTTTTTTGTCATAGGATTTTGATCTTACATGAATAGTCTTGAATTGTAAATCCTAGGGAATGATTTTTGAGATGTAATTTTTTGGGATCTGAACATTGGGGTGTAGATTTTTTATCGCCCCTGTAAACGATACTCAATCAATGGAAATTTCTGACATCTTTTGGAAGCTCGCATGTTTTGCTTCTCTCTCTTTAATGCTTTTCTTTATTCAAGGATCGCTTCTTTTGTATCGCAAGGTATTGGTCTTCTTTTGACCGTCTTTTAGATCGTAACTTTCTTGGACGTCTCTTTTTCAGTTGGCATGTGAAGTGCATCTTTTTCAGATCGCACTTCCAGGCTGTGTCTTTCCCAGATTGCAGTTTGGTTGAACGCCTCTTTTTCAGTTGGCGTGTGAAGTGCATCTTTTTCAGATCGCACTTCCAGGCTGCGTCTCTCCCAGATCGCAGTTTTGTTGAACGCCTTTTTTTCAATTGGCGTGTGAAGTGCATCTTTTTCAGACCGCACTTTTAGGCTTCGTCTTTCCTAGATCGCACTTTTGTTGAACGCCTCTTTTTCAGTTGGCGTGTGAAGTGCATCTTCTTCAGACCGCACTTTTAGGCTGCGTCTTTCCCAGATCACAGTTTTGTTGAACGCCTCTTTTTCAGTTGGCGTGTAATATTTCGAGCAATTTAATAGCAAATGAAGGTGAAGCAGAAGATAAACATCATAATTGGATCCCAGTAATATGAAAAGATAAAATGGATTCCTTTAAAATTGTTCCGAATAGATTAGAAGGAAATTACAATCTGTACGAGTTTCCACGGTCATTTTCTAACACAAAATATTCGAACTCCATGTCTCATGAACTTGCGACCTCACAGCTGATGGCCTTTCACAGGCTCCTTTTGTCTCCGATTGATTGTTCGACCTTTTACAGGCTCCCTTTGATGCGATCTCGCCGCAGTTGATAGCCTTTCACAGGCTCCTTTCGTCTTCCAATGATTGTTCGGCCTTTCACAGGCTCCCTTCGATGCGATCTCACCGCAGTTGACGGCCTTTCACAGGCTCCTTTCGTCTTCCAATGATTGTTCGGCCTTTCATAGGCTCCTTTTGTCTTCCGACTCCTGGGCTCATGCATAGAATCTTTTCAAATTTTGTATGTTCCAAGGACGTGGCAAGTTTCGTCCTTGCATGTCTTGCAGCCTGTATGTCCCTTTCTTGTTGATCTCGGTCACCTTGTACGGCCCCTCCCACGGTAATTCTAGTTTGCCCACGTGCTTTGAGGCTTCGACCTTTTTTAGCACGAGATCTCCTACCTGGAGCTGTCGTGGTCGAATTCGGAGGTCATGGCTTTTCATCATCAATCCCTTGTGGTGCAGAATTCTTGCATATGCTGCATCCCTCTTTTCTTCGATCACAGTGAGGTCGAAGCTTCGTTCCTGCTGGTTAGTTTCAGGGTCATACGTTGCGACCCTTTGAGACTCTTCACCGATCTCCGTCGGGATGATAGCTTCGGTTTCATACACCAAGCAGAATGGAGTCTCTCCTATGGCTGTCCGTGGTGTTGTTCGATAAGCCCATAGCACTCCAGGTAGTTCGTCAACCCACGATCCTTTATTCTCCAGCCGCGTTTTCAAGTGTTGGAGGATCGTTCTGTTGGTCACCTTTGTCTGCCAGTTGGCTTGTGGGTTCGCAACTGCCGTGAAGTGTTGTGCGATCTTGAGCTCCTTGCACCATTCCGTGATTTTTCTTCCCTGAAATTGTGTACTGTTATCGAAAATTAAAATCCGGGGCAAACTGAACCTGCAAATGATGTTCTTCCATATGAAATTTATGACTTCTTTCTCAGATATTTTCGCGACCGCCTCTGCTTCGACCCATTTGGTGAAGTACTCCACTGCCATAATGATAAATTTCTTCTGGGCTTGTGCTGGGGGAAAGGGTCCAACAATGTCGATCCCCCACTGGTCGAATGGGCAGGCTATCTTGATCGGTTCCATCGGGGTCGCAGGTTGGTGTATCACGGACGCATATTTCTGGTAGCTCCCGCACCTCTTCACCAATTCCTTTGAATCTTTTGCCATCGTGGGCCAGTAGAATCCCTATCGAATTATTTTCTAAGCTAGCGACCTCGCGCCCGAATGATTACCACAGCTCCCTTCATGAATTTCGTGCATCACGTACAGGGCTCTCTCCTCATCTAAGCACTTTAGGAGGGGCCCATCCACCATTCGTTTATAGAGATGACCTAACAGTATGGTGAATCGAGTAGCCCAAAATTTAACCCTCTTTGCAGCAATGGGATCGGCTGGCAGGATGCCGTCCTCGAGGTACTTGATAATCTTATCTTTCCACGACTCGGCTTCTGCGATCACTTGTACCTCTATTCTGTTCGCAAGGATCGACCGCTCACGGACCATGGCTGTGATTTTACGATCTCTGATCCCATCCATAGCAGCCCCAAATTTAGATAAGGCGTCTGCCTTGTCATTTTCTGTTTTAGGGACCTGCAAAATCGAACACTTGTCAAATTTACTCATCAACTGTTTGACAATTTCTTTGTAAGACGTCATCGTTTTTTCCCTCGTCTCATATGTCCCTTCGATCTGTAGGGCAATCAGCTGAGAATCCGTGAAGACTTCCAAATCTCTGGCCCCGGCATCGAATGCGAGCTCCAGCCCCAGTATGGTGCTTCATATTCTGCTTCATTGTTGGTCATAGGGAAGGACAGTCGAGCTGCTACCACGATCTCAACTCCCTTGGGCCCCTGAATCAATATTCCTGCTCCTCCGTTGTTGGCGTTTGAAGCTCCATCCACATGCAACATCCACTTCGAGACTTGTCCCTCGGCGACCGGGGGTGACTTGGGATCGCCCAATAGCTCCATCACAAAATCTGCCAATACCTGTGCCTTTTGTGTTGTTCTGGGTTGATACTCTACGTCGTATTGCCCCAACTCTACTGCCCATTTGATCAATATGCCCGAAGCTTCAGGTCGCGACATTATATGCTTCAGGGGATGATTCGTCAATACTATCACTTTATGCGACTGGAAGTATGGTCGCAATTTCCGAGCAGTGACCACCAACGCGAGCGCCAACTTCTCCATCTCAGTGTATCTTAACTCTGCACCTTGGAGCATCTTGCTCACATAGTAGATTAGATTCTGCTGACCTCCATCTTCTCTCACCAGTATCGAACTAACCGCATTCCCCGACACACTCAGGTAAAGGAACAGTACCTCTCCATCTTTCGGGTTCCCGAGCAAGGGAGGCGTTGTCAAGTAGTTTTTCAGTTCTTGCAGAGCTCTCTCGCATTCCTCATCCCATTCGAAATTCTTAGGCTTTCGTAGAACTTTGAAGAAGGGAAGACTCCTGTCCGCCGATCGTGAAATAAATCTGCTCAAATGAGGCGATCTTCCCTGTTAGCTTTTGCACCTCTTTGATCGTGGTAGGTGATCGCAGGTTTATGATGGCCTGGATCTTCTCTAGGTTAGCTTCGATCCCACGCTCGCTTACCATGTAGCCCAGAAACTTTCCTCCTCCTACTCCGAATGTGCACTTGTCCGGATTCAACTTCATCCCGTATGACCTCATGATAGCGAACGCCTGTGCGAGATCAGCGAGGTGATCCTGCAACCTCTTGCTCTTAACGAGCATGCCATCAACGTAAACTTCCATTGTCTTTCCTAGCAGGTCGCCGAACATCTTGTTCACCAATCGCTGATATGTTGCTCCTGCATTCTTCAAGCCAAAAGGCATCATGTTATAGCCATAAATCCCCTTCTTGGTAAATAAAAGAGGTCTTATCTTTATCCTCCTCAGCCATAAAAATTTGATGATACCCTTGGTAGGCATCCATCATCGAGAACATTTTGTAACCTGTTGTGGAGTCCACCATCACATCGATCCTAGGTAACGGATATGGATCCTTTGGGCACTCCTTGTTCAAGTCTGTGAAATCCACACACATCCGCCATTTCCCAGAGGATTTGGGGACAACCACCACGTTAGAAAGCCAATCAGTGTATTGAATTTCTGATACATACCCGGCTTTGAGTAGCTTGTCCACTTCTTTTCGGATGATTTCATTTTTGTCGCTCCCAAACGACCTCTTCTTCTGTTGCACAGGTCGCATGGTTGGATCCAAGTTTAGCCTGTGTATAATTGGGGTTGATTCCCGTGAAATCAGACGGGCTCCATGCGAATACATCCATGTTCTCCCTTAGAAAACTGATCATGGCCATCTCCTTCTCTTTCATGCCTGCCCCTATTCTGGTGGTTTTGTCGGGTTCGTCAGGTGAGAGCTGCACAACCTTATACACATCGCTCGGTTTCAGGTGTTGGGCCTCATATGGTCGAGGCTCAGCATCCTCTTTGACCTTTCTTTTTTTCTGCCCAAGCTCTCCTTTCAACGACAGGTTATAGCATTTTCGGGCTTCCTTCTGATCGCATGCGACCTCACCAACCCCATGATCTGTTGGGAACTTCATTTTCATGTGATAAGTGGAGATGACTGCTCTGAATAGGTTTAAACCCGGTCTGCTTAGAATCACATTGTATGCGAACGGCATGTCTACCACCAAGAACTTCACCATCGTAGTCTTTCGTCTTGGTTTATCACCCATGGATACTGGCAGTTCGACCATCCCTAAGGACGTCACCTCACTTCCCCCGAAGCCGACTAGTGGGGTTTTTACTGGTTCCAGTCGGATGTTCTCTAAGCTCATTTTGTTAATTACGCTCTTGAAGATGAAGTCCGCAGAGCTTCCGCTATCCACTAAAACCTTATCGACCGTGAAATTTGCAATATCCAGTTTAATGATGATCGGATCATTCATCTCCCCACTTTCCTCCGGTCTGTCCGAGCTGTTGAAGGAAATTGCCTCTTCTTCTTCAACCTTCAACACAAACTCCCTTCCTCAGCTCGAACTCAAGGTCCTAGCACATCTCTTTGTATCTCTGTTCGAATTTCCTATGCTAGAACCTCCTGCGATCGTGTAGATCACCCCTTTGGTTGGTGCATTGTTCCTGGTGATGTGGGTATTGGTCGCTCTTGAGGGGCCCGGGTTTCGATCTCGACTCCTCGACCTGCTTCTCCTTGTCCCTTCTTTGCCAACCTTGCAGTTTTGGGGAACTCGATCCCTGAAGTACCCCTGCCTCACCAGCCTTTCTATTTTGTCCTTGAGTTGGAAACACTCCTCCGTATTATGTCCCCTCTCCCTGTGGAACCTGCAGTATTTGTTAGAAAACTTGTTGGAGGGGGTATACCTGGTGTGCCTTGGCCATTTGTGAACATCAGCATTCTCGACCATCATCAAAGCTTTTTCCCGCGACATCGGCAACGGGGTGTAATTGTGGTATTTGGGAATGTACTTGGGCTCTTTTGGCTTCTCCTGCTTCTGCTTACTTCCTCCAGCTTCCCTTGCATCATTCGGCCGCCTGTACAATTGTTCGCGCTCCCTTCGCTCATAATCCTTCATCGCGTTCATTTCCTCCTCGTCCATGTATTTGTGAGCTAGGGCCATTAGCTGCTCAGCATCTCCTGGCGGGTCGCGTGCGAGCGTGGATGCGAAGGGACCTTTTTTCAACCCGTGGATCAGGATACTCACCATCATGTCAATGCGCAGGTCCTGGATTTCTATCATCTCGTTGTTAAACCTGCCTACAAAACTTTTCAGCGTTTCATCTTCTCTTTGTCGAATGGTGAAGAGGTGGGTGGCCGACCTCTTCTGCTTCCTTCGACTGGCAAAATGAAAGGAGAATTTCTGAACCAGCTGCTCGTGCGAGTCGATGTTTCCCCGTGGCAAATTAGTGAACCACTCCTGCGCTTTTCCGGTTAGCATGGTAGCAAACAACTTGGCCATGATGGGGCCCGGTTGTCCGTATAGGTTCATCACCATATCAAAGGCTGCCACATGCTCATAGGGGTCCTTCGTTCCGTCGTATCTCAGCAAGTCCGACACTCTAAATCCTGGTTCCACCACTTGAACCAAAATGTCATTGTTAAAAGGGGAGTTCTTGTTATGTGCCACTATCTCTCCTTGCTTTTTCAGTTCATCAATTTGTTTATTCAGGCTCTCTATTTGCTTTCCTACACTCTCTACTTCCGCTCGCGAAATCATGGGTTCTCTTCTTTTCGACCGACCGTGGCTGCTAGACCCTGCATCCGATGATACTGGTTTTCTGGTTCTACGTTCCGGTTTGCCCTGCACCCTCGACTCTCTTTGCGGTTCAATATTTTCAAACAATTGCTTCCTTGCGGTGTCTTTGGCCACCAGGGTCGCAGTCCTCCTCTCGTACTCCATGATGGCGTTCTTACTAGCCTCCTCTATCATTTTCTGCAGTTCCTCTTTCGTTATCTGAATGGCCGTTCCTCCCTTTCTTGGTGTTTCATCCTCTCCAGCATTTCTCCTCGATGAACCTTCCATAGTGATAATTCTCAGATGTTCCCACAGAGGGCGCCAACTGATCCGGGTCGAATAATGTGATCTCGAGATTCAATCTCCACTAAGACTGCTGATTCGTCCGAGACCAGATTTCGGGTTCCCTGAGAATGAAACAAGTAAGGTGAGCTCGTCGGGCACGTCCCCGACAATGACCCTCCGACGCTCAAGTCAGGTTGATCGAGAGAAAAGTGTACTATCTCAAAGTTCGATCACAATAAATGCGCAACAGGTACCTTTAATGACGGCGTTTCGGGTCTATATATAGGGCTTAGCAGGTAAGAGTTGACCAGCCACGTGGTCTCATCCTACTGGCCCGTGTCCGCGATCGGACGGTTATCATTTGTCCGAGTCTTCGAAGGCAGATGGATCCGGGTCGGGTCTGTTCGATCCGACCGATAGAAAAGACGCAGATCCTCGCTTAAATGATGGAAATGCCCTTAATGAAGGGCTTTTTTGGTATTTCCTAAGCATTCTCCATTAATCACACATCAAAATTAATATAGGATAAATTACAATCTACCTACTTTTGTTATGGACAATAGGTAAACAACCTTCTTATAAAAAATAAAATAGCAATTTACCTACTTATATTTTAAAAAATGAAATGAAACAATTTACTTCCTTATCTAAAATAATAAATTACTTCATTTTTAAAGCATAAACAGATAAAGTACTATTTATTTTTAATAAAAAGATAATTTATTCATTTTTAATATCATAAAAAAATAAATTGCTATTCACCCTACTAATATATAAGGTCTCTCATTAACCAAGTCTTTTAATTTCAATGTTGTCATTTGATTGCAGGGTTGATCGAGAGCTAAGTATAGGAGACGACGCATTGGTAAGGTTAGGAATGCTTGTTCCTTTGGTTGTCGACATGCTTATTGAGAGATTTACTTTTGAGATGTTGACTAGGCACCGACATGGAATCAACTTGATTTTCTGGCTTATGAAAAATCTTTGCAGCGGCAGGCGAACGGGAGCTGGGAGAGGGTTGCGGTGGCGGGTGGGCTGGGGAACGATTATGGAGGTAGACTAGGAATTTAATGCAATTTACTCTTTTATAATGTTGTAAATGAATAAATTACTTTTTTATAAAAAATAAATAGTAATTTATTCCTTGATATTTTTTAAAATGAAACAATTTATCCCATGTCTAGGGAGGTGAATTGCTTAATTTTAAAAAACATATAAAGCTAAATTGCTGCATTTTAAAAAGCACATGGAGGTAAATTACTAATTTTTTTCATAGGGGATAATTTGCACATTTACAATATCACAGGAGGCTAAATTGCATTTTTTTTTCCTATATATATATATATTACAATCATAATATTTATCTATATCTATATCGATATAATAAATAATATTTATTTATTTATATTATATAAAAGATTCATATATACTAAATATCTATCTATGTATATTATTATAAAAGAAAATCTTTTGTCGTACCAACTTTTAAATATGAAAATTTATCATTCATTATATTTTTTTTTTAAAAAAATTGATCAAATTAGTAATTTCAATATTTTTTTAATAATTTCACATTATATTTTTTTGTTTCTCTTAATCACCCACTATTCCACATTTTTCTCTCGCTTTCACTTTTTCACATTTATTATAATTTATAATTATAATTAATTCTTTTCATAATTTTTTTCTTATTATCTCACACTAAAATTTTCTTTTATTCCCGCTTGAGATGAAAAACTAGTAATAAATACCAAAATAATGTATAAATTTGGACCATTCATCATATTAAATCCTGAACGTTGATTTAGATAAAATAATATGAACCATTAGATTGATGATAAATAAGATTATTTGAGTTTACTTATCTGTGAACCTTTAACTCAGACCATTGAAATTAACATTTTCGTTGTTTACTTCAAATTTATCTTCAAATAAATACAAGAGAAAACACTATTATCATTATACTTTATCTTATGCTCAATCAAAAGGAAAATGAAAAATCTTATATCAAGAAAAATTATTTTTTCAAATAGAAATAAAATGAGATCACAATTACTCATAATTTCGAGTCTTTTCTTAATTTATTATTGTGGAATAAAGTGACCCTACAAATGTAAAAAAATACTTGTGTAATTAATTGATGCAAAAGTAAATGATTAGGATGAGACGTTTTACGTCACAACAACAAAAGTTGGGAGCAGTAACTATAGTATATTGGAATCTCTTAACTCATATTATATGGCAATATAATATATATATAGAATGATGGATATATAGTTTAAGAAAATTAATTAATTATATGATAAATGTATCATATTTGTATCTGATTATGCTAAATTAATTTGAATAAAAAAAATTAAAATATGATAAAGATACACTTGTCATATTATTAATTTAGTTCTACTAAATTTAATTTGGAATAAAAATTTTATAAATAGAAATACTCAATTTATATGCGGTAAGAATTTTTAGAGATACGGTCTCTCTCTCCCGCGCTTGCTTCCAAGTTCCATTTAAGCGAGAGATACGAAGAGACACCTCTGCAGCTAGGAAGGAATTCAAGATCATACCCATCTTCCCTTTCCTTTTTCACAGACATGCATACCCACTTTGAAGGTTTTTTGTTCTGAGAGTTTCTGTCTTCGTTCGTACATTCTCAACTCATTCTGGCTAACAGGGCTAAGAGTAAGATCAGCAGTTCCAACTTCACATCGATTTACTATGGCTTTTTGGGGTATGTCATATTCAGTTGCTTATCTCTTTCTTTTCATTTTGTATTTTTAATTCTTCGCATAAGGACTTCCGATTCGGGTTATTACAATGATACTAATGGTTGAAGATAAGAGTTTCATCAGTCGTTAGAGAATAAGTTTCAATTTTAACATGAGTTAAAAACAAATATTGGAGAAAGAAGATGTATTCGTGTGTTATCTCACTGTTCAAAGAAAAGAGTTGCTGTTGTAGTCATCATCTAGTAAGTGAAAATGTTTCAATGTAAAATTACTGAAAAAAGAAGATGTCTTTGTGTATTTGTTCCACTGACTTTTGAGTGTTTGTGTTGGACTGTTCCAATTTTCAGTTTTGTGTAAGAAGCTTCAAGAATGAATAACATCCTTTGCTTTCCCGTTAGAGAAACCTATGAATATATATATCTTTGTTTGTCTGACTTTATATCTATTTGTTTGTTTGATTCACTGGTCATCTGAATTTTCTTCACTTTTCCCAACAAACAGTCCCGTCTTGGGTTATGCATGAGAAGATTCAAGACTAAATTTACATAGATTTCTTTCCCGATTCAGAAATTCATAAATATTTATTTGTTTGTTTGACTTTATATATCTCTGTGAAGGAGTTGAGGTGAAGCCTGGGCAACGTGTCCTTTCTAACTCAGATGGTAAAAGACTTCGAATTACTCAGGTAAGATCCATCACATCCCCGCTTAAAACAAAATTGAACTGTTCTTTGTTATATTGTTTTGATTGTTGTGTGTGATAGAGCATGATATCTTATTCAAAACTACTCAGAACAAATCTGAAATAGTCTTTGTTATATTTATTTTATTCTCGTGTATGATATGATAGCACTTGATACATATTGAACTGTATTAAGAACAAAATTGAATTCATTCCTTGTTATATTTGTTTGATTCTTGTGTTTGTTAAAGTTGATGTCATATTGAATATTGTTTATAACAAAATTGAACCATCTTTTATTCTATTTGTTTGATTTTTGTGTGTGATAGAACTTGATATCATATTCAATACTATTTAGAACAAAATTGAACTGTTCTTTCTTATATTTGTTTGATTGTCGTGTGTGATTAACTTGATATCATGTTGAATACTTATTGTCTTTTAGGCGTCTTTGGGGATTGGCAATGCGACGGAAAAGACCATTGTCCAATGTAGTGTTGGGAGGAAGAGGAGACCAATTATCCTGTGTGCTTTGGTACCATGTAAAGTTGAGTCATGTCGTTTGGAGTTGGAGTTCGACGAGGTACACGACTTGATCTTCTCAGTGATCGGCCAGCATAGTATTCATTTGACGGGTTATTTTGTCCGTGACGATAAACCTATTTTTCCTGACAGTGATTCGTATCCTTCTCATCTTTAAGTGTTTTATTAAAATTTCTTGCTTTTTTTTTTTATCTCATTAAATTAGTATCTGTAGATCCAATCTTGACTATATAGAACTAGGATACGTTAATTAGTTATACTAAAGAGTCATATTACATAGTTTTTGATGTTCCTATACCGAACACAATAGAGATCGATATGGAATCAACATTGAAGAAAGTGAAGGGGATTCTTATAACTCTGAAGATGACGAATACGAAGATAGTTTTATTGATGATAGCGAGCTACCAGTTTCGCCACCTTCCCCGATAAGTTCGTCATATATTTGATGTTGAATCTTGATTATGTGCTTAGTTTGTTTGAAATTATTATGATTTCGTATAAATATTTTGTAGGTTTAGTCTCATATCCATAATATTAGTTGGTCAGCTTTCTTTGTCCACACTTGTATGTTTAAGGCAACCTATGTTAAATTAAATATCATTGTAATTCTGTTGTTGATGTTTTATAACGATATTTTCATTCCTATGCGATAGTTACACTTACACAACTTTCCCTATAATTATTAGGATATATAAAGCATTTATGTTTATGTCAAGATAGTTATTATTTTTTACGTATGTTAAAGGAGAAGACTGTTCCTATTAAATTGGTTAAATAACTTTATGTAATAATGTTTATGTTTAAAAGTTTAAATAAACATCCGCTAAATTCTTCGGACTATGTAGCTACTCTATAAATTATTTAGGGAAGTTCCATTCTTATGATATGATAACTTTCTCATTGAAGATAATAAATTAAGTTTGGATAAATAAATTTACATGTCAAATATATTGTATTTCTTTTAGTATTGCAAATAGTAGATGATGTCATGTTTTTTCCATTATTTGGGGTTATAAACGCATGTATCTTGTTAGCTCTCAGAGTGAAAGTCAAAGAGTCATTTTGAAAAATTAAGTAGGTTTAGGTATCTAGTATTACAGATAGAATTAATGTGTTTGTGTGTTGGGAACAATTTGTCAATGAAAAGCAAACTAGACATGGTGACATTATATAAAACTTTGGAATACTATATGTTGGTATTCCAAAATTCTTTAGTTTTTTTGGGTGCTTGATCATGTATGCTAACACTATTGATTGTTTTGGTATATCTAGTTTTAGTTAGACCATTTGTTTGATTTAAGCATTGAGATAATGTTGTCAGGAAAAAAGAAGACTAAGGAACCTAGGTTTAAACGGCTCAAGAAGAAGTTTGATGTTGAGTTTGATCAAAATGATGGGTTGATCGAGAGCAAACATGAAGCTGTTGGCAGCCATGACTGTGAACTGAAGGAAAACGAAGATGTAATTGAGGCAAGTTGTCAACAACGAAGGTAACATGGATAACTGATTATAACTTTGTAATAAGTTTCTTATGTGGATTATTTTTCTTAAATTTATCTTCTTTGTTCAAAAACAATAATTTCTTTAAGTTTGTTATGTTCCATTTCGAGTCACATTCAACAACTTCTTATTTATTGGTGTTTCTTAATTTTCTTTTTGAATTATTCACACAAGATAGAAAGTTGCAGTATGAGTCTAATCCTCATTGTGATTATTTTGTATTATGATAGAGATACAAAAATAGGTGAAGAGAAAGAAATTTCCCAACAGATGGAACCCCAAAAAGTTGGTGATGTTTATGCCAGAGACTGGGAACGAGAAAATGGTGAATGTAAGGATTTGATGGTGGTTCATGATAATGTCAAGAGAGAGGAAAGAACACACACAACACAGATCACGTCCGATCATTTTCAACCAAATGACTCCACAGATGCGTAAGAATGTCCTTTCCTTTGAACTCAAAACTGAAAAAGGTTGTGTTTTCAATTGTAATATTGTCCATTTTGTTACCTATCTTAAAATTCCATATTGTTTATTTGCTGATTTGTGAAGGCTTGTGTTAAGTGATAAAGATCAATCTCAAGAGGAGATGATGGTGATTATTGATAGTCTAAAAGATAGAGGTGTTGTTGGAGATGATGACACACACTTAGCTCAGAACGTAGGTGATCACATTCAATCGAATGACTCAACAAATATGTAAGAAGGCCTTTCCCTTTGAACTCAAAATAAAAAAAGGTTTGAACTAATTTCATACATAATATAACCTTATGTTGCTGGCAATCTTTTATTCAAGTAAATCTTTATAAACTATATTTAAACACGGAAGATGATTGTGACCATGTCCTTGGTCTTGTGTTGTTAGCTGTGAAAGTGATTTGGAATCGAAGAAGGTGGATGATATAGGTAAATTGATGGGGTCTTCAGCTGAGCCTGCAAATTTGAAGAGTGCGATTCAAGTCGTGATGATAAATCAAGGACTTGATATATCTAATAAGAAGGATATACCGACAGATCATGATGAAACAATGATTGATGCGTGAGTTCTTTTATCTTTGCTACAGATGCTAAAGGTTCAATGTCTCTCCAATATCATAAGATTTTAAGTGTGTGGTCTTTCAATATTCTTGAGTTAATGATGAGCAAATGTAGAGTACCAAAAGCCTGATATATGACTTTGCAGATTTTTTGTCAAGCACAAATTTCACTAGAGTAAAATTTGTTGTCATCTCTTTTTCTACTTTCAGTGCTGTCATTCGATTGTCGTTTTTATCATTGCAGTGATTTTAACTTTGTACATGACACACTTCCCATGGATACTCAGTCCAAGTCCAAGAAGAGGACTTTGGAGAAAAAGAAAGTATCTAAAAGTAAAATAAATAAATCAGAAGTAAAAGTGGAACGTAGTTCTGGTACAAGCCTATGCAATATGGTTCAGAATGAAGGGAAGGTAGTTGTGTATGAGCCAAATGAGGAAAAGCCGGTCGCGTACAAGCAGGATGATGTAATTGAAAAGCGATGTGAAGCATAGTCTTTACCGAATGGGTTGATTATTGAAGAATTGGCTAAGAGAGATCCTAAAGGAAAATTAGCTCTACGTGGGAGAAAGGTACATTCATGTCAGCATAATCTCTCGTACATTAGCTTTTTGTATTTTTGCTTGTTAATGTTCAAAGATTTTGTTTGTAATTATATTTGCTTGGACTTTAGGGCAGAATTCATTTCACTGCGATGTTGAAGGAAAGTGGAGTAGTATTTGAAAGTAGCGCTAGCAAAAATCCTTGCAAATTTCGCCTAGGTATAATTTTTGCGATGAATGAATCCTATCATGTTTCTTGACGTAGTGTATTGGTGATGTGTTACCTTTGCTTTAATTAATGATTTGTAACCTTTTGTCTTTTGTTGAATTAGGTGATGAAAAAGTAATGGAGGGTTTTAATATGGGCATTGATGGTATGAATGCAGAATCTTGGTATCTCGTATTAACTACATAAATGACATTTCTTCACTTTTATTATTGTCAGGGAAACAAGATAATTACTAATATATTTACACATAATTAAGGTATGCGTCTTGGTGATAAGAGGAGACTTATAATCCCTCCATCTCTAGGGTATGTTTTTACTACTTAAAACTATAAAGAACTCCTGATTTGTAAATTGCTTTATTCACATTTGTTACTTATGTTTAATATGGTGTAGTTTTGGAGAACAAGAATTGGGTACAAGTGTACCTCCAAACTCATGGCTGGTGTATGAGGTTGAATTAGTTGGCGTGCAGCATTAACCTGACATGCCCATTGTTCTCTCAAATAGAAGGATTGGGCGTTTTTGAAGTGAAGTTCAACTTAAGGCGTTATATTTCAATCTAACTTGGACTTTGAAGTAGTAGTATTGCTTTTGTCTTTTTCTTAGTTTGAACATTTGATTGAGAAGTCTGCATAATTTGGAGTGTTGAGATTATATTTAACAGTAGTGATTTAAGTTTGACTTTCCTTATTTGTTAGCCTTTTACTGAGAAGAAAGGCCCTTGGAAGTTGCAGCTGTGATGGGGTAGTAAGTGGTATTGGTATTGTCGTATAAAATAATCAAAAATAAGAAAAAACTGAAATCTGAACCCAACACAGATTGAAGCAATGCAACAGGTTTCTTGAATTAGCGGGTGCTGCAACAACTATATGCGTCAAATCTCACTTAAGAGCTATGCAAGCTGCTAAATACTTTGAGATTCTCAGGTTGCTACAGGGAAGTGGAATTTTCTGATTTAACTTCACTTAATTCAACCTGCTCTCATGGTTTGGGTTTATGTTGAAAACTGCAATGTTGGATACATTGGATGGATTTATGAATTGTTTGAGTCACAGAATCTGGAATTGATTGCTTACAGATTGCAATATGCAAGTTGAATTCCAGCAGTTTGATTAAGTAATGTATCAAACTGTTTTACTGGAAAAACAAGTGCAGCAGGGGGTGGTGCAGATATGAATCACCACAGTTCAAACATCTTCATGTGATTGACTTCATTTTCTAATATACAACAAGTGCCTTGGGAGTCTTGAAAAGAAACTCTATATTCCTTTGCATCATTTTTGTCATGGAACTCATTCTCACTTGGTTGGTGTTAGCCTCTTACCTCTCAAACTTCATATTTGCTTTCTGGAAAGAGGCAACTTTCTGCATCCAAGTCATCTAATAAACTTTGCTACTGTTTTTTCATTTTGTTATCACTCATGCAGAGAATCTCTCTTACTTGGCCATTAAAAAAGAATTAAGTATTTTTATATTTTCATCTGTCATCCCAATAATTGCATGACTGTGATGATATGTTAATCTCCATCTCTTTGTCTTCTTACATATTTAAGGCCCTATTCATTTTCTTTCTATAATTATAACCTCAAGTTGGATCCAACACAAACAAAAATGTATATGAATAAAATGTTAGTTATTTTATTCTTATCCCAACATTCGCAATTTGTAATTTTTTTTCCGATTCTTTTATTAAGAATATTGAACAATTCCTAAAATTATGAGGAAATACATATAAATAAATATATATATACTAATCACCAACTGCAAACAACTTGACATATTTTCTCACGAAGATAAGAAATAATTACAAATTTTATTTTCATCTCTTCGGAAGAAAAATGGATCACGTCTTTATGGATTTTTTGGTGAAGGTGATTCTTAATATTTTCTGAGCTTAATTGTTTCTTGATCACTTCTTGTTCAAGTCAAAAAGTAAAATAAATAATTTATCAAAATTGAGAAAATAAAATAGTATTAAATATACATGAATACAAAATTATTGATAATGAGCAAATTTAAAAACTACGGGAGGTAAATTGAGGAGCTGCCAAGGTTTTTTACGATTTGCTGGGCTATATGGTAGGATAAAAACAAAATGGTTATGGAACCAAAATTACAGGACCTGTTGTGCGTGGTGAAAGAGACATTTGTGTGGCTCCGTCAATATCAAGAGACAAAGGCAAGGGATTAAATAATTTTATTGCCTTCTCCTCTTGATATTGATGGAGCCACACAAACGCCCCTTGCACCATGCACAATGGGTCCTGCAATTTGGATTTCATAACCATATAGCCCAGCAATTCGTAAGGAACCTCGACGACTACTCAATATTCAGCAGCTCAAAAACAACCTGAAATCCCATCAGCAGGGGCCCCCATCCACGCCAACAGATGCTACGACGGTAGATTCGAGAGTGCCCAAATTAATCTAGCAATAGAACAATCGTAAAGTAAAGCAATACAATAATTTATCCTCTATGATTTTTAAAATTACCTCCTTGTATAAGAAGGTAAATTGCTTTATTTTAAAAAGTATAGGGAGATAAATTGCTATGCACCCCAATTCATTTACTACGTATATTCTCCCTGATATTCTCTGTATTCGGCTTATTTACTTTTATGCTACAAAAAACAAATTTGTTATAAAAATATTATTCTCTTAAGAAGCATAACAATTCTATTACAAGTTATGGATAATGCCGACCAATTAAAGATTTTTTTCTTTTTTAAAAAAGGGGTCGATCCACGACTCAATTTTTATTTTTATTTTTTAAAAATATTAATTATTATGATTACATATTAAAATTATTTAATTCTAAATTTAAATGCTTTTTAATTATAACTAATGTTAAAAATTTATTAATTTAAAAATTATACTCAATTGTTACAGATGTTACAACAAATATATATATTAAAAATGCCTACATGTTCCACAATCGCATTTGTGTTATTGGTGTCGAGGTCTTCTTATTTTTTCTTACCCACATTCTGTGTTAGCTCATTTTGTTCTGTAGGGAGTGGATGGGAAGCGCGGTGTAAGCATGAAAAATCAAAAATTGCGATTAAACATACCATTAAATCTCTACTATAAAAAAAGGCAGGACTTGGAATGGGTTTAGGATCCGTTTTTTTATTTTTGGAGCGGTTTGTAGGACATCAAACTTATTTGGAGCCATTTTTGGAATGATTTTGGTACAGTTGGAAATTCATCCTTACAAATGGCGTTACAAAATTTTAGGAACGGTTCAAGCAAGACGTTCCTATTTGGGACGGGAACTGTAACACTCTATGAAAATCATTCCTAATATTGAATTTGTCAAAAAAAATTATTTTTTTAATTGGAACGATTTTAAGAACGGTCAATCTTATTTAGGAATACGCATATAAAACTGTTTTAGTAATTGTATTAGGAACGACCTCTCCGAGTTTGGAACATGTACATAAAGTGAAATAACACTGGTATTAGAAACAATCAGCCACTATTTAGGAACACTTATTTGAAATAATTTTAGCAATGATATTTGGAATGGTCAATACAATTTTTAGGAGGAACACTTATTTGAAATAATTTTAGCAATGATATTTGGAATGGTCAATACAATTTTTAGGAACATGTTTTGTGACGCCCCAAAGATTATAATATCTAATTGGGGGATTAATTGGTAAATTTCTATGAAACTTAGTTAATTGGTAAATAAATTATAGGTCATAATTGGAATATAATAAAACTTGAACGAATTAAATTGGAGTTCGTTATAATATTTTGGGACAATTTATATTAATTAAGAAAAATAGGAAGGACGTAATGGGTATTTTGGTAAAATTTCAATTAAACAAATAAAATAATAATAATATTATATATATGATAATGTGTATATATATGAACACAGGGGTTACTATAACTATGACGTTTAGAGTAGATATAGCTCTTGTAGCGAGGGGGGGTGCTACATTAGGTGGTATCAGAGCAGGGATTAGATTTCCTAGGGATAGTAGATGAAATGTAATATTATACGTGAGGTACATACTAGGAATCTACTCACATGTGTGTATTTCATATAGGATGGAAGCGTCAAGAGAAAACGCTGCTGGCCCAACTGAGTCATTAGAGTCTGTACAGGGTCATGATTCAGGATCAGAACATCAGGGGTTAGAATCCCAAAATAGAAATGCCCCACGACAGAAATAAACCCAATTATGCAACAGTTTGTAGAAATAATGCAGGAGAATATGAGAGAAAATATTCATATTTATTCCTTAAGCCGGTAAGTTAGTTAAATTTCGAGAACGAAATTTTTATTAGGAGGGGAGAATTGTGACGCCCCAAAGATTATAATATTTAATTGGGGGATTAATTGGTAAATTTTTATGAAACTTAGTTAATTGGTAAATAAATTATAGGTCATAATTGGAATATAATAAAACTTGAACGAATTAAATTGGAGTTCGTTATAATATTTTGGGACAATTTATATTAATTAAGAAAATTAGGAAGGACATAATGGGTATTTTGGTAAAATTTCACTTAAACAAATAAAATAATAATAATAATATATATATATGATAATGTGTATATATATGAACACAGGAGTTACTATAACTATGACGTTTAGGGTAGATATAGCTCTTGTAGCGAGGGGGGTGCTACATGTTTAGAACAGTTTTATTAATGGTATTTGGAACGGTCATTTGATTAGATTTTTAACATTTCTTTACCATTACTAAAATTGTTCCTAATTTTTTAATTTAATTTATTCATATATTTCATAAATTGTAATAATTAAATGAATTTATATATTTCAATAAGTTTTGATATATAATTAAATTAATTTAATAAAATTTTAATTGATTGTATTTATGAATTTAATTAATTAAATAAATATGAAATAATGAAATGTAGTAAATATTATGAAACATGAATAATTATAGAAAAATATTATATTAATATGAAACTATCTAATTAAAAAAATAAAACAAAAAATTTAAAACTTAATTTAACATTTTCTTGTTAGCAACGCCCATATCGTCCTGATTCGTGGCCTGAGGGTTTGTCGGAGGCAGTTTTAGAATGTCTACCTTTTAATCAAGAATAAATTTTTATATAAAAAAAATAATATTAATAATCTACTCACCACCACCTCAGTAGCCGTCCTCCCTTTTCTAATTTTGTGATTATTGATATAATTATGTAAAAATATTATTATTGAGAATATTTTCTAATTTTGTGAGTATTGATATTTTTATGTAAATAATATTATTATTGAGAATATATATTGATCGAATTTTTGTGATTATTTACATTATTATTTAAATCATATTATTATTGGGATTATGAATTGGTGTAATTTTTTAGATTATTTACATTATGATGCAAAAATATTATTATTGGGAATATTGATATATTTTGTGTGATTATTTACATTATTATTTAAATAATGTTATTATTGGGATTATATATTGGTCTAATTTTTATGATTATTTACATTGTGATGTAAAAATATTATTATTGGGGTTATATATTGATCTAATTTTTTGTGATTATTTACATTATGATGTAAAATATTATTATTGGGATTATATATTGGTCTAATTTTTGTGATTATTTACACTGTGATGTCAAAATGCTATTAGTGAGATTATGTAATGGTCTAAATTTTGTGATTATTTACATTATGATGTAAAAATATTATTATTAGGATTATACATTGGTCTAGTATTTGTGATTATTTACATTATGATGTAAAAATGTTATCATTGGGAATATTGGTCGAAGTTTTGTGATTATTTACATTATGATGTAAAAATGTTATTATTGGGAATATTGGTGTAATTTTTTTGATTATTTACATTATGATGTAATAATGTTATCATTGGTCTAATTTTTATGATTATTTACATTATGATGTAAAATTATTTTATTGGAAATATTGGGCTAATGTCATGTAAAAAATAATATACATCAATCAGCCTAATTATAAATTGCATATCTATACAATAAATTTCACAAAAACTTTAAGCAGTATGATACAATACACACAAAAATTGCATAAATTACAGAATTATATAGTAAATTGCACACATAATTACACTATATAATAAATTACACAATAATTGCATAATTTTTTAAAAAATATAGAAAATTATGAAAAATGTTAAAAATTAGCATAAAATTGTTAAGTTTTTTAGAAAAATTTAAATACTTTTAAAATTATCAAAAATCATTTTAATGTTTAATAATTACAGAAAATTATCAAAATTACCAAATTATTTAAAAAAATATTAGGAATATTTATAAAAATTACAATTTCTTTTAAAAAAATCCAGAAAATTAAAAAAAATTAAAATTGCATAAAATTTTTGAATTTTTTTAAAATTACATAAATGTATTAAAAATTTCAGAGGATTAAAAATTGGTAAATTTACAGAAAATACAAAAAAGTTCCAAAAAATTACAAAAAAGTTTTAGTTATATTTTCTGACAGTATGTTCAAAATATTTTCAGAAATATATTTTGAAAAATATTTTCAAATTTTTTTTCTCAAACATGTATGAAATATTTTCAGAAATGGAGGGAAAAAATGAGGTAAAGTTGGGGAAAAAAAAGAAGAAAAATGAAAGAAAATTTGGGTGGGGAGGGGGGGGAGGGAAGATCACAAAAATAGGGAGAAAAAGAAAAAAATCGGTCACTTACCTCTATTAGTAACAGCAGTTTACGACGGCCGACAACAAGGGGAGGCGAGGGGTCAGGGGTTACGGAAAGAGAGAAAGAGGAAGAGAGTGAGGGAGAGAAAGGGAGAAGAGAAAGAAAAAATCCTCTAAATATTGTATATATATTAATTTTTGGAATAAGCTTTGGAACGATTTTTTTTTTTCTAAAATGACTGTTCCATCAACCGTTTCGAATAACCAAAACGACATAGTGTCAGTTGACAACAGTTTTAACAATAACTGTTCCTATTTTTAAAATTTTTCCTAAAAACAAAATTGATGTCGTTTAATTCAAAAAAATCATTTTGGAGCATTTTTAACAAAGCCGTTCCTAATTGTGTGCGAAAAGTATTTTTCCAAAAAAATCAAGAAAATAAAAAATGTAGAAAAAATCATCTCAGACATGTTAATGATCAGAAAAAGTAGACCATAAATTAATTAAGACCATTGAAAACATATAATGCTTTTAATTAAATTGATACATATTCAGAAGATCATGTATAATTGGATATATAAGATTGTTAGTCTTACATAGATATAAGTAATATCTTATACTATTGTATTGGATCGCCTAATAAAATCATTAAAATTTTAATCAGATCGTTAGATATTACTAAATTGAAAAAATTCTATATCCGATGAAGTTTTGGACATTTTTGTTATGTAAGTACTGGAATAACATATCTGATACAAAATCAATGGGGTTAAAAATGATGAACTATCCATCAGACCATGTGATTTTATATCAGATCGCTAGATATGTTCACATATGAAAAGTATTGTTATGCGTTTAAGTTTGGAATTTATTAGAGTCCCGGATGTTGAGATATTGCAACCGGGAAGTGAATGAGAAATTTGTGGACATATTTAGGAACGATTTTAGATCTTATAAGAACGTGTTTTGTTAATCATTTTAGGAACGGATAGTTTATACATTTATGTACGATTTTATTTAAATTCATCTTAGGAACGATCAAATATTTAAAAATCGTTCCTAAGTTTGATTTTTCCTCCACTTTTCATTTGGGGTGAAATTAAATTTTCTCGAATTGATTTTGGAACAGTTAGAATAAATTAATGTTCCTAAATTTCGTCCCTCATTTTTTCTATAGGATATTGTAATGTATTAGAAATGTTTTTTTTAAGTGCGTTCAAAGTTGGAACGATGTTTGGAACAATTTGTTTGTTTTTGGACCGTTCCTAATTAGAAAAATATTATTTTTTGTTTTAAAAAATAAAATTTTGCAAATTATCCACAAAATACACTCGAAAAACATTCCAATTTGTAGCGAATTTTGGAACGATTTTTAAAACACATTACTTCTTAAGTAAAACTTATAATTTGGAACAATTTTTGGCGTAATTGATTAAGTGTGTACTAAAATCGTTCCAAATTGTACTTTATTTTGGAAAATATTTTGTAACTGTCATCTTTTGGACATCCATTGTCACACATATAAGAACGGTCATTGTAAGACCGTCCCTAATTCTAATAATGTGTTTTAAATAGAGTTCCAAACATTAACTGTTACTATTTTGGAACGGTCTTTGGAATGGATTTTGTAACTGTTAGTTTGGAACACATGTTGGAACGGTTTGGCCGTCCCAAAATTATAACTCAAAAAAAATGTGGATCATGACGTCGTCAGCTATCAATATGCATTGCTCATGTGTTCCAAAGCCTGTTCCAATATGGAACGGGTTTTGAAACGGTTTCCTTACCGTGCCAAATCCCTTATTTTTTGTACTACTCGATCAAGGGGTATAACCTTGATATTTTCTCAGCATTCGGTGTACAATAAAAAATAAGAAGGCCAAGAATCACAAGAAAACAAGATAAGAGGAATAACGAACTTCAATGGAAGTTTTACCGTTGTCGTTTTCCTTCACGGCTACAAGCGTTGATTTCTCTTTATTTTTTGGTTCCGTTGAAGGGGAGATCTCAATCTGGAGATCTTTTAAAGAATGACACACCACCACTAAAGGACGTTGGATCATTTGTTCCTCTTTTGATCTCTAAGATCTTGAGAGGATTTTTAGAGAGAAAAGAGAGTGAAATTTTGTGGGTATGGTGTGTGCAGTAGCTGCTGGTCGGCTATGAGGGTATAGGAGACTTTCTATGTGACCTAGTCACAAGATACCGAGGAGTTTTCACATATCAAGACTCCAACAACCATCCACTACCCTTAAAGCCACATTATAACTGATTTTGGTGCACCCCAGGCACCAATTTGGCCGCACCACACTCAAGGAGGAGTTTTGGCTCCTCCTTAACCTAGCCATGTTCTAACCAGGGCTTTGGAATGAATTTTAATGGACCAGGCTCAATTAATTAAAATTAAATTAAATCCACGTCTAGTGGATTTTAAATCAAACCTAGTTTAATTTATATGCCCAACATTAAAATATCCTTTAATCCAATTAAAGGATCCAAGATTTTTATTCTCTCTCTTTCAATTTATAAATTCAATTTATGAATTGGATCAAACCCAATCAAAATAATTTTAATGGCTAACTTAAAATTCTAATTAATCTAGTTAATTAAAATTTAAGTTATCCATCTAATAGATTGGTCTAAATAAATGATCTAATTATTTAATCCAATTAAATTATTCTGACTCTTTTGGAATCTAAATTAATTCTATTCCATTAATATTTTATAGGACTTGTAATCTCTCTTTATTTCTTCATCTCTCTTTTGGGCACTTGTTAGAATAGGTGACTAGAAAGCCAATTGGATTGGCAGTTTAGGGAACCATTTAAGCAATCTTTATGAATGTGATATTATCTTAGTAAATGTAGTAAGCATTCATTTGTGACACCATGTGTTTGTTGTGCTTACTATTTACGTTGAATAGTGTTTTAACGTCACAACAAATGCCCACAGACCAATTGAATACCCATGTAGTTGGGCTACACATTGGATGACAGCTACAAAACCAACTTCTGAGGGTCGGTCTGAAAACATTCAAGTTGAGGATTTTGCGACTGGGCATCGAGAGTCCTATAGAGACTTGTTGCATTCATTGGATGAGTGTTGTGTTTAATCGGCGACAGACATGGGATGTCTATGCAATTTTAGTAGATTAGTTGACAAGGTTGTTAACTGATTGAACTGACTCGAGAATCGTCGTATGGAAGCTTTAGAGGCTTGGTCGGTATGACCTGAAATCTCGGCTCCGATAATACAAGATCAGTCCTTGGACTTGAGGAATCATGGCAGTCGCATGCATATGATAGCTATATCTTGGATTTGGCGGGAGATGATTGTGTCTTCGATGTGGTCGTTATAAACCTTTTCCAATGTAATTGAAGTATGTAGTGAGGACGGTGGATTTCAAGATAGAATTCGTCCGCTATCAATATATGATGGATATATCTCCTATGCGCTCTGAGATGGTTTAGATTCACTAAATTGAGGCCACATAGATTGGTCGAATAGGAAATGGTTTTCTTTGTCGATCAATAGAGTTAACGCATCTCAAGTATTCATCATAGTTACCTAGTCCAGGATGCCAACCAAACGCTCAGTTCCATATCTTAGACTAAGACCGGGAGATTGTTGACGGAAGGATAGGATCTGTATGGAACTCGAAATCCTAAATGTTCACGCCAACATTCACATAGTCTCTAGTGCCATGGACCGTTGCTAGACGGCCACCTATGGTGACTGGCGTTTTCGCTTAATGATTAGTTGAAAATAATAAATTAAATTAGATTTAATTAACTATTTGTGTTGGACATAATGCCCAAATCTAGCTGAGGGTGAACCTAAAGAGTCACACACAAATCGCTATGGAATTGGTGGAATTAATTCGAGAAAAAATAAATTAATTTAATTGGATTGAATTAATTCAAGGAGAATATATAAATGATTGGATCATTTATTCAATAATCCATTTAATGGATGGCTCAAGAATTAATTAATTAGATTAATTAACTTTTTGGCTTAACACCTTTAAATTAATTGGATTAATCTATTAGGTTTGGCTTAGTTAATTGATTGGATCAATTAATTAGTATTTGGGCTTAGATTATTAAATTGGATTAAATGAATCTTTAGACTTAGTTGGCTAAAATTACTTTAATCAACTACTGTCCAATGGACTTTGGTTGGGTTTGATTTAATTTGATTAGATCATGCCCGGTGCATACTTGAAGTTACTTGAAGTCCAAGCCTATTTGAAGGAGGTTGGAGCAAGTCAAGTAGGAGTTGAAACTCTTCACCATGATGAACATGATGGAGTACTTATTTCATCATGGTTGAAGGTTATATGCATGTATGTGTATAGGTTGCCCAGAGTGTACTTTTGTATATTACATACAATTGAATTCAAAGTTCAATAACTACCAAGTTTGCCTACACAACCATGATAAAATAACCACTCCATCATGTTCATCATAGTGAGGAGTTTCAACTCCTTGACTTGCTCCAACCTCACTCAAATGGGTTTAGACTTCAAATATGAATCGAGCTTGAATTAATCAAATTAAATTAACCCCAACCAAAGTCCATTGGGCAATAATTAGTTGAATTAATTTTAGCCCAACTAAGTCCAAATATTCATTTAATCCAATTGATCAATTAATTAGTTAAGCAAAACCTAATAAATTAATTCAATTAATTTAAAGGTGTTAAGCCCAAAATTAATTAATCTAATTAATTAATTCTTGAGCCATCCATCAAATGAATTATTAAATAAATGACCAATCATTTATATATTATCCTTGAATTAGTTTAATCCAATTAAGTTAATTTGTTTCTTCTCTAATTAATTCTAAATTAATTCATTTCTTGAATTAATTCCAAATTTATTCCACCAATTCCATAGTAATTTGTGTGTGACTCTTTAGGTTCACTCTCAGCTAGACTTGGGCATTGTGTCCAATACAAATAATTAATTAAAACTAATCTAATTAATTATTTTCAATTAACCATTAATTGGAAATGTCCGTCACCATGGGTGGCCGTCTAGCAACGGTCTATGGCACTAGAAACTAGGTGAATATTGGTGTGAACATTTAGGCTCTCGAGTTCCATATAGGTAAGGTCCTTCCATCGACCATCTCCCGGCCTTAGTTTAGTGAATGGAATTGGACGTCGGTTTCTCTCTTGGACCAGGCAACTATGCTGAATACTTGAGAAGTGCTTACTCTATTGATCGACAAAGAAAATTATTTTCTATTCGACTAATCGCTATGGACATAGACTTAGAGAGTGTAAACCATCTCAGAGCGCATAGGAGATATATTCATCATATATTGATAGGGGACGGGTTTATCTTGAAATCCACCATCCTCAATACATACTCCGACTACACTGGACAAGGCTTATAACGACCACATCGAAGACACTATCATCTCGCGCTAGATCTAAGATATAGCTATCATATGCATGCGACTGCCATGATTCGTCAAATCTAAGGATTAATCTTGTATTATCGGAGTTAAGAATTCAAGTCATACCGATAAGCCTCCAAAGCTTCCATATGACGATTTTTGAGTCAGTTCAATCAGTTAATAACCTGGTCAACTAATCCACTAAAATTGCATAGACATCCCATATCTGTCTCCGATTAAATACGACACTCATTCAATGAATGCAATATTTAGTGAAAGTCTCTATAGGACTCTCAATGCCCAATCTCAAGGTCCTCGACTTGGAACGTTTTAGACCAACCCTCAGAAATTGATTTCATAGTTGCCATCTAATATGCAAAACAACTACATTGGTTATTCAATTGGTCTGTGGGCATTTATTGTGACATTAAAACACCATTTAACATAAATAGTAAGCACGACAAACATATGGTGTTATAGGTGACTGCTTACTACATTCATCAAAATAATATCAGTATAACAAAGATTGCTAAATGGTTCCCAAACCCGCCAATCCAATTGGCTTTTGGGTCACCATTTCTAACAATACTGATAGGGGACAGATCCTATTCTTGGAACTCACCGTCCTTGCTTCATACTTCGACTGCACTAGACAAGGCATCATGTATGTGACATAATCACCTCTCTGCAGATCAAAGATACAATTATTGTATGCATGTGACTGTCGTGATTTCTCAAGTCTAAGAACTATTACCGTAGCACTAGAGCCAAGGACTCAATTCATACCGACCAAACCTCCAATACTTTCATATGGCAATCCCACGAGTCAGTTCAGTCAGTTGACCACATTGTTAACAAACCCAAATTGCATTGACAACTAATGTCTGTTGCCAATGAAACAAGACACTCATTCAATGAATGCAATACTCAGTGAAAGTCTCAATAGGACACTTGATATCCATGGTCCTCGACTTGGTATATTCCAGACAAACCCTCAAAAGTTTATTTCATGGCCGCCATCCAAGGCGCAACCAAACTACATGGGTTATTAAATAGTTTATAGGCAATGGTTGTGACGTCAAAACGGTGCTTAACATAATTGGTAAGCACAATAGATACATTTACCAAAGATGAATACTTACCATATTCGTCAGGACAATATTACTTAACCAAAGATCGCTTGAATAGTTCCCAAAACCGCCAATCCAATTGAATTTTTGTCACATATTCCAACAATCTCCCACTTGACCTTAAATCCAATTACTCATATTTTTAGACTAACCTAATCATGAGAAATCTATGATACCGGCTAGGTCTTATGGGTCTACCGTAGTTTCTACCGATGTTCTATGGTCCAATAACACTTCATATCTTCCTACCTTCACTCCAAGCAGATGGTGGTGTTTAAGAATTTTCTTTGGATCTATGATGAGATCCCAATCCTTTTAGCTTTGTACCATAGCCTGATTGTCATCTTTCGAGGTGACCACTAGTATGGCCATGCTCGGTAGTACACCCAACAATTGGCTGTAGCTTTTTTTTTCAATCCTAACTACTTTTCAATACAACTTCTAAAGTTGTCAACATTTAACTTTCATGATGAAGCTCCTTGTGTTGTTTTGCTTGGAACTTTCCAACTTATCAAATCATCATAAAGCTTGAATGCACGCTCGATTTGAGACTAAACATTATTGATATGACGCTGGAAGCTATTATCGCTATAGCATTCCTGAATCAACTCCTTATTAAAGTGTGTCAAGAGCTCTTCTTTAATCCTTAGGTATTTAAGATAGCTCTTCAACAACAGTCTATTGCCTCGTCGGTGCATACTCGATATCCGTTGTTATGCTTAAAATCATAAGCAATATTGGGCTTAGTGCACCGAACAACATTTCCATGCTGCTTACAACAAAGACGTACGGAATATCAAACATCTAAGATCCTCATTAGTTTACCACGATGAATCTTGAATAGCTTATTCCTATATTGGAATCCAATTCCTATATGGAGAATTATATTAACAATATTCGTGTTTTAGAGTTTCACAACATCTTTCTATCATTCCAAATAACCAAGGCATTTTTAACATTTAAAATACTAGGAATACAATTGAGCTCCCATTGACCTTCCACTGTGTTATTGAACGAGGCATGTACCCCACGAACTTGTCAAAACAAGTATTCCAGATACAGGATGTTCAAACCTAGTTTGAACTCCATAGCGGATATCGTGGCTCCAAGCCATTTATCCGAATCAATGTCTTATATTGTTTCTCCTTATCTAGTTAGATTTAAAAACTCGTACCTTTCAGGTAACTGGAGCTTTCTGATCTTTCTCCGGAGAAATGAAATATAGTCAGTGAAGATTTGATTACAAGGATGTTTGCATTATTCCATAATAAACCTATACAAATCAAACTCTAAGTCTAATTTGCCTCCCATTAGTCCTTTGACGTATGTAGGACCATTCCTCATACTCAAGACCTTTCGTAGGACACAGGCTTGCCAATCCATACAAATATGATTTTGGATCATGACCTTAAGAAAATGCCATGTTTTTCAGCTTGACAGTTTTCGAAAGTCCATATCTTGATGGGCCAGGTAATTTAGTGAAACACTGATCCAAAAATGCCTAATCGAGGTTCAATTTCTTCCTCACCAGAGATAATTCAACATCATCTTTTTTAGAAGAATTTCACTGAATGAGAATCCTATTTTCATTAAGATACGTCAAGAACTCCCACTAAATACAGACCACCTTAATCAAACCGAAGGGTTTAACTCTGTAACAAGTTTGGTTCTCCACCTCAAGTTTAATACCCCGAACTTTTCACAAAGTACATGACACTTGCAAATGGGTTAGTCGATCCTAAGGTTGGGGAACGCCCGACAGACAACATGTTTAGCGTGTGCTTCGAAAGGGAATCAAGTTAAAATTCCTGAATTGGGATGCGGTGACTGACGACAATGTTAGGGAGTCCGGAGACGTCGGCGGAAGCCTCGGGAAGAGTTATCTTTTCTGTTTAACAGCCTGCCCGTTCTGCAAACGGCTCAGCCGGAGGTATGGTCCAATGCTCGAAGAGCACTGCACGTCATGTGGTGTCCGGTGCGCCCCCGACGGCCCTTGAAAATGAGGAGGACCGAATGTCGTCCGCGCCCGATCGTACTCATAACCGCATTAGGTCATCAAGGTGAACAACCTCTAGTCGATGGAAGGCAGTGGAAGTCAGAAAAATGGTTCTCTAATCTCGAAAAAAGAATTGGCTCTTAGGGCTGGGCACGGGGGTCCCAATTGAAGGATTGCGTGGTACAACCCGGGAGTACGCTAGCGGAAGCGGTGGGTAAAAACGCATAATAATAAAAATTTAAAGCGCAGAAATTAATGAATCCAAGGATGTACCATTGGAGTTCCGAAGTGTTCAATGTACTATAAATAAAACATAAATGGGGCTAATGTTGAATATCAAAAACCAAAAAAATATAAGGGATGAAAACGATACCTTCATTTCTAATATTATGTTGAAATGCTCTTCAGTTGAGGCTCCGATGCAGGAATTCTCTAATTCGTCCACATCACACCGAAATTGGATGTATATGTCCTCTTTGCTACAAGACAACAAGAGAACAAAAATGCACCAAGTGCACAAGTAAAAAAGGGGCGGTCGAATGGCTATGTGGGGGGGGGGATTTTTTTTTGTTTTGTACTGATGATCATAATTATTTTCGAAATAATTATGTTTCATTTATATATCTTGTATTGATAATTAATAATATTTCTAAATACATTCTTTTATTTACAAGGTGTATTTCTCTTTATTCTAAATAAAGAGATCCCTAATAATGGCTAGAATTGCACTTTCAAATTTGTAATTTGCTAGCCATTTATTTCCTTCCATTGAATTTTTCAGGGGCTCAAAAATAATATGTGTTGCCTATTTTTATCCTTAAAAATACAAACACAATGAATTTTTATTTAAATTCAATTTTAATAAAAATCTATTTAGTTGAGCCCAACTTGTATTTAATCTAATTAAATACATAAGCCCAAACTGTCTTATTTCATTAATAAGATCCAACTTATTAAATAATAAGGACAAATCCAATATAAATGAATACCATTATTTTATTCTTGGGCCTTTTTTCGTCCAATAAATCTCTCTTTTTGAGTAATCCAATTACTTGTGGAATTACTTCCAAATTAATTCCTTGTTCTTTTTCGGTGATTTATGTTTGACTCTTTAGGTTCACCTTTTAGTTAGACTTGGGCTATACTATTATTAATTAAATCTAATTTAATTAATAATTTATTATTAACCCTTAATCAAGAAAGCCCGACATCATGGGTGGCTATCTAGCAACGGTCCATGGCACTAGTGATTATGTGAATTTTCGTGAGAACATTTAGACTCTTAAGTATATACGGGTACGGTACTTCCGTCTACCGCCTCCCGACCTTAGTCTAGGGCATAGAGTTAGTTGGTGTATCCCATCCTAGACTAGGCGTCTATGCTTAATACTTGATCTTGTGTTACGCCAAGTTCTCGACATAGGAACCTCTTTTGCTATTCGATCAACAACTGTGGCCATAGGTTATAGAACTTGGACGAATCTCCAAGTGCATAGGAGATACCTCTGTAACATACTGATAGGGATGAATCCTCTTCTTGGAACTCACTATCCTTGCTACATACTCTGACTGCACTGGATAAGGCTTATGATGACCGTGTCTGTGACATAATTACCTCTCGTGCAAATCCAAGAAACAGTCATTGTATGCAGGTGACTGCCGTGATTCCTCAAGTTTGAGGATTACTCTAGTACTATCAAAGCTGGGGATTCGAGTCATACTGACCAAGCCTCCAATGCTTCAATATGACGATCCCCCAAGTTAGTTTAGTTGATTGAACACCTAGTCAATCAACCCATCAAGGTTGCATAGACGCCCCGCGCCTATCACCAATGAAACGAGGTACTCACCAATTGAATGAAACTCTTAGTGTAAATCTCTATAGGACTCTCGATGCCCATTCTTGAGGTCCTTGACTTGAAATATTTCAAATCCAATCTTTTGGTTGTTGATTTTATAACCGCCATTCAATGCGCTACCAAACTGCACGGTTGTCAATTAGTCTGTGGGTTGGGTTTTGATGTTCAAGTAAAAATATAAACATACAAAATGAGCACAACAAAGTGGATGCAAAAATAAACGAATACTCATGTTATTCACTTGAAATAATGTTACACTTGTCCAATGTGTTTTCATATTTTTTCCATTTTTATTTTTATTTATTATTTTTTTAATAATTAAAATAATTAAATAAATATTTTCATAACTAAAAAATAAATTATTTCAGTAAAAATGAATTAATCATGTGATTTTGAGGTGACATGCAATTTTTTATGGAAAAATACGCTAAAATGGTTCCAAAATGGCAAAAAAAAAAAATGTTCCTCAGCCCTTTCAATTTCTAGTCCTATCACAAAGCTTTTTTTTTTTAATTTATTATA
>NC_026151.1:600119-684723 GCF_000512975.1 Sesamum indicum
CCCCCAAGCCTCGGCCGCTCCCATGGCTTGGGCGTGGCTTGTGTTGGCCTTATTTTCGAGACTAGAATCCAACGAGAATTTACGGTGGGGGCGCTTGAGCGGGGGTCTACAGTGTTGCAAGCGATCGATGTCCATTGCCATCATGTGCGCTGGACGCCTTCACATCCATAACGACAAACCATCGGGGGTGAGCTACGATTGCGATTTGCTAAAACATCGCCAACACGAGCTCCGTCCAAGCAAGGTTGGTCGGTCCGCTTATGCTTGTCGGCCTCCCCTCACATAAGCGGACCGATGTGGGTGCAGTCGGGATCCGACGGTCGAGGGTGCTTGTCGCTAGCGACGTTGAAATTAGTAGCTTATTGTGGGCAAGTGTCGGCAATCCCGGCATGCAAGGCTCCTGCTCAGGAGCTGGGGTATGTTTTTAGGTGCGCTTGCTAGTAGCTTGTTGCCTGCGAAAATGGAGGTGTCAAGGGCGGTCGGCGATGGCTTGCACCCCTACCCATCTGCTCCCGTTGGCACCCACAGAGCTTGGGTGTGTGGACCCCAAAATTAGTAGCCAGTGTCAACATTAAAGGCTCCTGCTCGGGAGCTGGGGTATGCTTCTGGATGCGCTTGCTAGTAGCTTGTTGCCTGCGAAAGTGGAGGGGTCAAACGGCAGCCGACGGCGATCTGCACAAGCAAGCTACTCTAGTCTCTAGGTTTGGGCTCCTCGGATCCCAACTTAGTTTCGTCTTGAATCTTCGTGCCTACTAGGGCATTGTTGGGCGTGCTTGCTGTCGTTCGCCTACCGCGATGCTTTAAATGTGTCTTGGGACGGCAAGCGTTGGCTTGTGTGCTTGGGTATTGCATACGTAATAGGCGTGTGAGTGGTGATTGGTGTGTGTGGGGATGTTGGATCTCTGCTCGGGCAGCGACAAAATCCCGTGCAAGCCGCTTCAATCGTTGGCCAAAGCGCGCCCTTGCCTTGGCCGCAGTCCGTTTCTTGTGTTGCATGCCCATTGCGAAGGCATTCTATTGTCCCGAACATCCTGTTTTTGCCTCGCGCTTCACCTCTCGGCGCTGCGGTGCGAGGTAGACCTCGGTACGCACGTTGTGTCCCATGTCCCGCGCATGGCCGCATGTGCTCGAGTTGTTGGCCCATTGTGTCATCGCCTGATCTCTTGGATGCAGAACACATGGTGCGTACGAGGACCTCGGCCTCTGTTTACCCCGAAAACAAGCGTGCTACTCTTCGTGCAAATGACGCCCGTCAACGTTTTGGGCTCGTCCTATGCGGGCGACGGAGTCGGTGAGTAATGCTACCTGGTTGATCCTGCTAGTAGTCATATGCTTGTCTCAAAGATTAAGCCATGCATGTGTAAGTATGAACTAATTCAGATTGTGAAACTGCGAATGGGTAATTAAATTAGTTATAGTTTGTTTGATGGTACCTACTACTCGGATAACCGTAGTAATTCAGGAGATAATACATGCAACAAAGCCCGACTTCTGGAAGGGATGCATTTATTATATAAAAGGTCTATACGGGCTCTGCCCGTTGCTGCAATTATTCATGATAACTCGAAAGATCGTACGGCCCTCATGCCGGGGATGCATCATTCAAATTTCTGCCCTATAAACTTTCGATGGTAAGATAGTGGCCTGTTATGGTTTTGACGGGTGAAGGAAAATTAAGATTCAATTCCAGAGAGGGAGCCTGAGAAACGGCTACCACATCGAAGGAAGAAAGTAGGCGCGCAAATTACCTAATCCTAACACGGTCTCACTGGCCGCTCCTTGGGCAAGACGGTCGATAGTGACTTGTGGAGGATGTGAGGGCAACTAGGGGATGCCGACCGGCATGCAGGTGCGCAAACGACCATCGAGCATAGACTTTTACCGATTGGGAATTGCAAAATTGTTCATATGGGAACTTCCTTGATGTGTAGGGATGCTATCCGCCAAGTATGAAATCATTCCGAGGACGTTTAGGCACGGAGATATAAGGGAAACGATCAGGCGCCACCCTGTCTGCGATCAGGAGAGAAATGCATGAGCAGAGTGCTTTATCCTTGGATATTTGCAAACTTTTTCAATGGCGAGATTCTTGGAGTGTTGGGAACAACTCCAAGATTTTTCAGAGTTAGACGGTCGTTTTGAGTATGAAACGACAAAGATGTTAAGAATCTGCTAGTGCAGTGGCGACACTGTTGTGTCAGAGTATTGCGCAGAAAATTCCTAGTTATGATGTGGAAATCGTAGGCTATGCTACGTTTCGAGTGGGACGTGATTTGGACGCCGGTTGAGGGAGATGCGAAAAACGTGCGCTCCTCGACCATTTTAGTGTCTAATCTTGGAACAAGGAAAAACTTTTTTAAGCCTATTATAAGGGGGCATGCAGTGGTGAGCTCCAGCAAGCCCTCCCCGTGCACGACGGCAGCAGCGGCAAGCAATGTTAGCTCTAATTGAGCATCTCTTTGGGGCATATTGGGGGCCTTAAAGAGCCGGCTCTAGGCATCTAAAAGAAGTGTTTAGAGTCCTCGAAAGGCATAGGAATCGGACGAGCAGCGTAGGGCCAGGATAGGCTACGTTGGGCGCAAAAGCAGTCGAGAAGTTTTGTGTAACGCACAAGGTTACTCCCGAGCTGCGAGATATCAGGGGCAATACCTCTCGTGCGAATGAGTGATCGAGGCAAGCACTCCAAGACATCGTGATCCAACTCATGGCACATGCTATAGGGTTCTAGCCATCCATTAAGATGAGCGGTCATGGCCGACGCTGCACTGTGGGCAAATTATGAAGCCACGTCGAAAAGCAAGATGGCATGTCGGGCATGTCGTGTGGGATCAAGGCAGGATGTCGGCATATCGAACGGGCCTCGGACTTAAGATGTGGTCTTACTCCGGTGAGACACAAAAGATGAATACGATCGAAGGCGTGCGCCGAGTATGCCCCGGGTGAGCATTGGGCATGAGACGGGAGTTGTGGGCGCATGCGGGGCGCCGTAATGCAGAGGCGGAGCGAGGATACTCCTTGCCATCGAGGAATGCGTTGGTGGGTTCCGAGATTGTGGGCGAGATGCATAGTGGAAAACTAGCTAGTTGGGGCCGATCGGTAAGAGACGCTAAGACGTGCGTGTCGAGAGCCTTGGCGAACATGGGCATTTTGGATAGGCGATCGCAAGGGCAAGCTGTGCTGCACAGGGATGCGTTCAGATGTCGTGCCAGCAAGCTTCAGTGTCGAAGACACGCGACGAACAGTCAGTAAACTCTGAGATGTGCGAAGGCTGGTCGAAGATTGTGTGTAACCTAAGACGCCGCACGGGCGAAAAATACATTCCACTGCGAGACAAAAGAGTCCACTTGTGACAGTTGGTAGAGGCAGTTGTGCCCAGTTGAAGATCTGGATTGGCACACGAGCTCTACAATAGGTAGAGGCAGTTGGGTTGAAACCGTCAGTCTAGACAAGATCACACCGGATTACGACCCAATTGTGTTGGTTTGTTTCCTTAGGCTTTAAAATGCTTCAGCAAGCCGATTATGAGACGATATGATTTTCGGGGATGTCTGCCATAGAGATTATGCTGGGTAGAGTCCTTTTGTGCGTGTTTGGGCTGCTTCAAAGAGTAAGCAGCTACGGTCCGATTTCGTTGTTGATGGTTGGCAGGTCGATGAGCGTCACAGATATGTCGAACGAGCTGTCAACCGTGTTCTGAAAATTTTCTTTTGGGCAGAATGATAATCAATTTCAGAATTCATCTTGGCTTCCCTGACGAGAGGGGGATATGCCGATGCGTTGGGTGGATTATGAGAGCCAGGGTTGCGAGATAAACAACCATGTGTGCGAAATCGCCGTAAGTCAGGAGGTGATCTAAGTGATGAGGACGTTTTGGTGGGCGAGATGCTACCTTATGTGGAGAGTGGTGGATGAAGGGCCACCTTCTGAAGAGATTTTGAGGAACCTTCCAAAGGGGAAGGGTGGGCATAAAAGTTGAGGTGCCGAGGTACAGTTGCACATGAGGTGCTTGGTACAAGCCACCCTTAGGGTTGCGAGGAGTTGACGTTGAGACCCCTTCATTTTGTGGGCAGTTCTCCGTGTGAGCCATGTTTGGCCAAGCAGAATTGTGGGATGAAGTGATGTTGTGGTAGATAAGGATGCATCTGGAGGAAAGACAACATGCTTCAAGAACAAGGGGGCATAAGCATCCGTTATATGAGAATAACAAATTCTTTGAAGCTTGAGTGGGGACAGCCCACTAAGCAGTGTATCGTCAAGAGCAAAAGTTTGAGCGGAATTAAGAATGTTCTTCGAGGGGATTCTGACACCATATTATGTGCTCTTTGGTTTAAGGATTTCCGAGGGGGACTATCGTGTGGAGCATTAGGCTCCATTGGCACCATGAGCGGCATTGTGCTACCGGGCGGGGATTCGAAAATCCTAATCTTGCTGTCGATGTTAGACATGGTGCGATTGGGGTGGGGAATGAAAACCGCAATATTGATGTGCAGTCGAATCGGGCGGGGATTTGAAAATCCTAACCTTACCGGTGCAGTCGGACCGATGGGGGTCTTGTGTTTGAGTTTTGCGGTAGGGTTAGGGACACAAAATCCTAGTCTTGTGTTTGTTGAGGGTGACAGTCCCATTTTCCATGCTGAGTCAAGAGAGGACTATTTGAAGAGACGTTCAGTCCACAAGCGGCATGGTTCCGACAGCGGTTTGCCGAGGATGGAAACACCTTGAGTGGGGGAGAGAGTGCGATGCATGCGCACAGACTCCACACTTCATTCGTTCCAGATCGATTCAGGTGTATTTGAGGTACTATTTTGAGGGACAACACATATCCAGGGGCGCACTTGACAGGACTTGGAGCACAGTTTGCTACCTACCCCTTGAAATTGTTGGGAAGAGAGTACAGAATGCATGTACAGATTCCTGACCTGCGTTATGAATGAGTGTATTCCGACACTAATCCATGGGCGCAAACAATCAGAGAGCAACAGTTCGAAAAGAGTGTAGAAGCATACACAGACTCCATCATCAGTTGAGCAATAGTTGGGAAGAGAGTGTAGAAAGGCACAGAATTACAACAATGGTTGAGCAACAATTGGGAAGAGGGTGCAAAGCGAGACATAGACTTTCAACTCTAATGGGCTACATTGTGGAAGAGTGTAGAAGAGTACACAGATTTCCAACTTAAGGCAATAATGCAAAATGTAGTGAATTGAGGCACTATTTGTGGAGAGTTATCCGCCATTTTGGGAAGAGAGATGGCCTGCGAGGGCTGCGGCGTCCGCTGCTTTTATGCCCTTGAGCGCTTCATCGTCTGTTGCCGTCCGCCTGCACGTGCGCACACCGGCAAGGTCTGCCTGCGCTGTCTGCTGCCGTCCGCCTGCAAGCATTAGGGCATCTACGGCCGTCCACCTCAACATGTGCACGTCGGTAGTGGCTGGCCTAGGCGCGTGCGCGCACGTCAGTAGGGGCTGCCAGCGAGCAAGACCAACTTATGCTGCTTGCCTGCGCACGCGAGCGCCCGCCTGCTGTTATCTGCCTGCAAGTGCTACGGCGTCTGCTACCGTCTGCACGCGAGCGCTGGGGCGTCTGTTGCCATCTGCCTGCACGAGCGGCCGTCTGCCACTATGATGTTCGTCGTCGCCTTCCATCATGCCGTTTTTCGACAATCTTTTGCAACATTCATTCCTATCATGACATTAGAATGTAAACACATCTTGCCCACGGCTTATCTGCTAGGTTTCGAAACATTCTGAAGCTTATTTTTCTAATTTTCATGATTGTGGGAAGACAATTGATAGTGCATTCCCGAAAAACATTGATTTGCTCCATCTGATAACTCGTACGAAAGTGCTCATGAAGATGCAATGCTTATATATACATCATATTTTTCCTAGAAAATAAGGAATTTGAATTGCTCGTGAAGATGCAATGCTCATGTATACATCATATTTTTCCTAGAAAATAAGGAATTTGAATGTGAACCCTCCAATTTTTCCCGATGCTTTTTCAAATTTTTGGGAAGTATAATATAACTGATTAATAATAAAATACATATTTTGCCATACAAATATGATGCATAAAAAATAAAAATATTATTCCACATTTTGCTCTCACTTGTCCAATGTGTTTTCATATTTTTCTCATTTTTTTCTATTATTTATTATTTTTTTAATAATGAAATAAATATTTTGATAGCTAAAAAAGAAATTATTTCAACAAAAGTGAATCAATCATTTGATTTTGAGGTGACATGCAAATTTTCATGAAAAAATATGCTATAATGCTTTAGAAATGGCAAAAAAGTGCCTTACTCAACCCTTTCAATGTCTAGTCCTGTCACAAGCCTTTTTTTTTAAGCCTATTATAACATGTGCACCCCGTAGCCTCCAAGCCTCGGCCCCTACCATGGCTTGGGCGTGGCTTGTGTTGGCCTTGTTGTGGCGGCATGAACCCGGCGAGCTTTTCTGGCTAGGCGCTTGAGCGGGGGTCTATGGTGTTGCGAGAGGCCGATGCCCATTGGCATCGTGTGCGCCGAATGCCATCATGTCCTCAACGGCAAGACTTGGAGTGAGCATCGACTGGGATTTGCTAAGCTTCGTCCAAGTAAGGTTGGTCAGTCCGCTTATGCTTGTCGGCCTCCCCTCACATAACCAGACCGATGTGCGTGCCGTCGGGATCCGACAGTAGGGGGTGCTTTTCGTCACTTATCGCTTACGACGCTGAAATTTAGTAGCTTAGTAGCTTGTGGGGGTTTGGCTATGCTTTTGGGTATGCTTGCTAGTAGCTCGTTGCCTCGAAAAATGGAGGCGCCAAGGGCGGCCAGCGACAGCTTGCACCCTCGCCCGTCGGCTCTTAGTGGCACCTACAGAGCTTGGGTGTGCTTGCCGTCGTCCGTTGCCCACGACCCCAAAATTAGTAGCTTGTGGTTGGCCAACGTCGTGGAAGATAGGTTTTTTTTTTTTTTTTTTTTGGTAAAAAGCTGCCTGTGCCTAGGCAGGGGGTTTAGCAGACCCTTACCTATTTATTACCTCAAAAAAAAAATTATAGCGTGTACAATTCGAAAACAGTAAACAATGAGTACTTTCTCCCTTTACAGTAAAAAATTCTAATCTATGTGCAACATCAGTGATTAACACTAAATAATAAAGTCTTCTAAGCCTAAAAAAAATAGAATTTGACCTATACACATGCCCATTCCTTTTATACAGTGGTCGGACCTGCTGTGTAGTGCCCCCCAATCTCTCACCCAATGCCCGACTAGAAATCAATCTCAAAGCATCACACAAGCTCACTGGCGAAGGTAGGGAGTATCCAGTTTATCAAGTCAGATAATGCTTCGCAGTACTCCCGTAATGTCCTTCTGATACATAACCCGAGTCATTTATTGAGAAGTGCCGTCCTTCACAAGATGATTAGCCGCTCCATTAGCCTCTCAAAAAATATGTCGTACGTCCGATCCTAATTCCTGTTAGAGCTACATAATGCGCATGATCAAATGTTGCACCTCCCACATCCTAGACGCTCGTGACTTTAAAAGTTGGAGAACTACGGTAGCGTCCACCTCAACCACTATGGCTGCTAAACTGTGTGCTCGAGCTAGTTCTAAACCACGCCAGACAATAGTAAGCTTTGAGACCACACTAGTGGTTGTGCCTAAAGCAAACTGGTATGCTAGTCGCAGCTGTCCAACTTCATCCCGAATAATGCCTGCCACTGCTGCCGGCTCGGGGTTCCCGAGCGAGGACACATCCGAATTAAGCTTGAACCACGTTAGAGAGGGGGTACTCCATCGTACCACTCTGGATGCCCGAGGCACCATCGGCCTGAAGCAGAAACCAATAGCTAACGCCCCGTGCAAGACACCCTTTCACTATATGCTCGTCTAGATCTGTACTGCATACGGTGTGCGGAGATGGCGCTAAACCTCCAATATTTTGCCCGCGGCCGTAAAATGTATCCCATGATATTTGGCAGCATTCCGCTGCGTCCAAATAGACTATATAATTAGAAATTGTATCAAAGTGCAAATATGCAAATCTAAGTGAAAAGAGTAGAGTATCGCCGGAAGTGCACCATACGAAGCAAGGTCCCCTATTTCACATAGCTGAAGCCCAAAGACGTTAGCAAAGTGCAACCGCACATTCTGAACTACTGCACCTTCTACAAACAAATTAGAGATGCTCTCCTTTGCCTCACAATATTCTCATTTTGATGGGAAACTAAAGCCCTTTCGCTTCATGCGTGCATGCACTGGGATCCAGTCCTGGAAAAGCCGCCACAAGAAGACGGACACCGTTGGCCGTAAGGAATAGTGCCATATAACTGGCAAAAGTTGCCGCTGAGGGGACGCCACTCGAATGGGCCAATGTCGTGGAAAATGTCCTGTTACTCGCCGCGGTCCACACAATTTTGTCCCTCTATCCCGCTGCAATAGGAATTTGGCATATAGCATATACGGTTTATGGCGGGACTATCCTGAAGATTCTTGGGACATTCCATTCTCCCTCATGCCAATAATAGCATACCTGTTTCATAGTGGCTAAAGGCTTCTCACAAGATTAATTATCATGCCAAAAAGACACTGACCCCTAGCCTAGAGTCCAGAATGAGAGGTTCGGCCATATCCCTAATGCAACATAGGCAATGCCAAACAGAGGAATGGTTGCGATTATACGGCACATGAGTAGGATGAAGGGTCCTACAATAGCGATCATGCAAGAAGTCCGACCACAACGATGATTTTTGATAGAATCGCCACCAAAGCTTTATGGAAAAAGGCCAAACATAATCTGTCAAACTTCGAATACCCAAACTACCTTCTGCTATTGGGCTATACATCTTATCCCAGGAAGACCAAAAAATATGCCGGCGGCTATTGTACGAGCCCCAAAAGAAACAATTGAATATGCGCTCAATGGTTATAAGACACACTTAGGTTGTAAGGGCGTAGCCTGCAACACACTTCGAATCAAGGCCAGCCTCCCTCCGTGGGATAGATTCGTCATCGCCCACCCCTGTAGCATGTCACGTGATCTGTAGATGAACGATTCAAACAAACATGCCTTCCTATTACCCTTGTACAGAGGGATTCCCAAGTATGTGACTAGGAGATATTTCAGCTGGTAACCCAAAACGCGTTGTACCTCCTACAACTATGACAACGGCACTTGTCGGCTCAGAATAAAAGAACTCTTTGCACTTTTATAAGTTGTCCCGACACCTTCATTAAGGGTATTAAGGTCCTTTGCCAGAGGATCCGCGCCTCTCTTAACGGACGGGTCGCGGAGGATCCGACCCGGTTCGAACAACAGTCTTGAAGACCCGGACAATCACAGTAGTCCGATCAGGACGCGAGCTAGCAGGATAAGGCCATGTGGCCCAGTCAACAGTATCCAACTGTGCTCTATAAATAGACTCAAAACACCGTAATTGAGGTAACTGTTCTGCATTTATTGAGATCGAATCTTGAGATCGCACACTTTTCTCTCGATGAACCTAACTTGAGCGTCGGAGGGTCATTGTCGGGGATGTGCCCGACGAGCTCATTATTCTTGTCTTATTCTCAAGGAACCCAAAATCTGATCTAGGTGGAGTTAGCTATCTGTGACGAGTTCGTGTCTCGGGATCGCTGAATTCGAGCCGGATCGGATCAATTAACATATAAAGATATATACATATGTATATGCTATATTATATATAGATGCATTAAAAACATATACTTATTTTTACAGATAAATGTACTAGCAGTTCTAGCACGCCTTTTTTATGTATATATAATACATATTTTATTTTTGAAATATGCTATAAATATGAGGAAAATATAGAAATCAATACATTATTTTTAGAAAGAAAGAAATAATTTATCAAGTAATGTAAATTTTGAAAAATTGAATAAGTTAGTAATTTTATCAGTTGAAGGATATTTTTGATTTTACAAAAAGTTAATACGACCGTGTCATTAACCGTTATTTGTAAGTGGGGACCCTTTTTCTATATTAATATATATAATTTAAAAATATATACATAAAATTGTGCATAAATTAACGTTATGCCAACAATTTATCTTATCACCATTTTCAAATCAAATGATATTATCAAATTTATGGTAATTTTGATATTTATCATAATAAGTTCTGAACATTAAAACATGTAGCTAAAATTACTAACAAACCCTTAAATTAATTTAGGTACCTAAATATTTCCTAATATTTTCTTTTTAATTAAACCATAATATCTATTTCACCGACTTCTCATTCCAAAATCATCGTCAACTTTCTTGACTTTGAATGGAATTATTTATTGTTCGGCTTCTAATGGTAATATTAATTAACGGACTATTTTTGTCTAATGATATTAATTCCATGTATGCAATCTGTTACATAAAATCCTACATATTATATTTTCAGCTTTTTTAAACAAGAAAGATACATATATATATATGCACACATGTTATTTAAAAATAGGAAAAAATGCAAACAACCCCTTATGATATCGCAAATGAGTAAATTATTCCCTTATAAAAAAATAAAATTAGCGATTTACCTCCCTATATTTTTAAAATACAACAATTTATCCCCCCCGCCCATAAATTTAAAATGAAGCAATTTACCTCCCTGTCTAAGGAGGTAAATTGCATTATCTTAAAAAATGTAGGAGATAAATTGCTGTATTTTTTCATATGGGAAAATATATCTTGTAGGTAGTTGAATGTAAAGTTTATAAAAATATTTTGGGATAATTATACTACCATCTTTAAAAGTTAAAATTATTTACCCAAATACTTTATAAAATTATAAGTATGTCAGTTGATGGGGGTGTCGATCATTATTTCCCTCATAGGATATATTTGTAAAATCTTTGTTCTAAATAGGAATTATACTTATAAAAGGTAAAAAATAATTTATGTAAATAAATGTAATTCAGAAAGATGCAGCTCGTAATCTACTTTAACTATTAAGACAGCCCTAAACATTAGTAAATTGTAATATTTTAAACATCTTTGTCCCTAAATAGTTTAAAAATATAAAAAACTGTGTGATAATTATATGAAAATTAAGTTCCTATATACCCTCTCTCTCATCAAATAATTTTTGTGTGAGAGCTTTCTGTGTTGGTGTGTATATATATAGCACTTCCACGTCCACAAGTGAAGAGCTGAGAGAGAGATATGATTAGGGTGATATATCACTTACTCTTGCATAAAAAAAGAGTAAAGAGAAAACCGAGAGTGAAGAAGAAAGAGCGTAAAGATAGAAGATAGAGTGTAAAGATAGAAGATGTGTAGAAGGCGGGGATGAGTGTGATATGGGTATTAAATATGAGTGTGTGAGAGCTCTCAGAATCAAAGAGAATTTGGAAAAAATGAAGCAATTGGGTTTGAGTATGAATACTTTAGATCAAGCAAAAAGAGTATTCCGTCAAGACGTTCCACTCCCAATGGTGGAAAAGAAAAAGCCTAAAGTCCCCACTGTCCCTCGTCTTCATAAGGATGCCATCAATCGTCGTACTTCTCCAAGGTCTCTCTCTCTCTGTCTCTCTATCTCTGTGTATTTGCATGTGTATAAATGTGTTGTACGTACTGTTAGGTTAGTGAAGAAGCATCCATCATCGCCGGCGGGGGATGGAATTTGCATAGAAGACAAGGAAAAAATGAAGGTTGAAATTGAAGAGGTTTATACGTCAGAGTATGAGAAGCTGTTGGGTGACTACAACAGTCCGTGGACCTTGTTTGATGACCAAAGTGTCAAACGTTTGTACGATTCTGTTAATGGGATTACTTGTCATCAATGCAGGTCAACGCTCTACTAATACTAGGACTTAATTTGCAACCCGTCTCTGTTTTTTGTCAATTTTCTCTCTACATAAAGCACTCTAATTTTGTTTGTGTGGGCAGGCAAAAGACACTTGGTCCACGCACAGAATGTAGCCTATGTCATCGTTCACATGGGAGATTATGCGGAAAATGCCTCTACATAAGGTCATCCCACAAATTTTTGAACTATATGGAATTTTTAAACAAAGAAGAAAAATAGTTATAAGTTTGAGATAGAAGGAAAAGAGGGTTAATTACGTCGTTGTTGGGTGCAGATATGGAGAGAATTTATTGGAAGTAAAAGAGAAGGAGAGTTGGAAATGTCCGGCGTGTCGGGGAATATGCAATTGCAGTCGTTGCCGAGAGCAGAAGGGTTGGCCGCCCACTGACTCAGTTCATGACCATATACGTATCTTGTGAATGATCTTCATGTTCATATATTCTATTCTTACAATTACGTACTAATCAAAAGACAATTACAGTGAAAATATCATTAATATTAATTCATGCTAGCTGATCATATATACATATATGTGTAGGCATGGAATCTTTGGATTTAAATCGGTGGCCCATTATCTTATTCACACTCGACGTACCAAATGAATTATAAGCATACCGCCAGAATTCCGCACCTCCACTCCATTTGCGTTAATTTGCTTCAACAAGCTCAAGTTCATTAGCTGTACTATGTATGTATTTCTTAATATTGCTGTCTCATGCATGTTTGGAAGTTCTCAAAGTCTTGGAATGCTTCAACTTGAGTACAACTTTTATATACCAGATCCACTCCATTACCATTAATTTGGTAATTAATCTAAGTCTAATTGGATTCAGGAGCAACCAAATATATTACGGTGTCATTTTTTTTTCTACACATTATACTTTTGTCGCACAAATGATACGTATAATATATTAATCTTTCAGATGTTAAATTATATAATAGGGACTAATGCGTTCAAAAAACACGGGTCCCATTCACATGGACTATCTCAAAGCTTGGGACCAAGCGAATGCAAATCCAGAAGGGATGACCTGCAAAAAAAGCCTTAGCACTCTGATGCCCAAGTTAGTCTCGAACTTAGGAATAAATAATCATAAAAATAAATCGTAATGAGAATTTGAGAAGAAATCCGTAGGAGAAATTGTGATGAGAGTGCAATTCGAATGCTAAAGCAAGAATAGAGAGTGATTTTCCAGATTCTGGAGGATCTTCCTGTAGTTGGACTAAAGGTGTCCCTATTGGAGGACTGCACCTGTATATATAGAGGGGGTGTTCCACTCTGTTGGGGCTCTGCACACCTCCTTTATCCTAGGATAAAAACGTCAAAATACGTGTGAACAAGGCTTGACTTGTCTTATCTTCAACTAATTAACTCACAACAACACGTTTTTGCTTGGCGGAGGACTCATTTTGTATGAGGACTCCTATTTGGTAGGGAGTCCCTTCTAGGTTTAAGAGTCCTGGGTTTGGGGGCCCCTCCCTTTTCCTGGGTTGTCTTAGTTGCCAAGGGGAGTCTTCCTAGGGCTGAGGTGGTCCAATGTGGATGCTGATCTCAGGGTTGATGAGATGCCATGTAGGAGAGTCGGATGCCATGTGGGAGAGTAGGCTGCCACGTGTGTGGGCGAAATATTTGTCGGGCTTTCATCATGGTCTGAGTAGGGGGATGCATTTAACCTCCTTCCTTTGCCAATTTGTTCTCTGAGGTGCATCCGCCAAGGCCGCTGGCCAATTTGTTTTGTGGGGGCACCCGCCAAGGACGCTTGCCAGGTTCTCTTAGGCTTCTTAAGATGTTACGGACCTCCCGTTTCTTTCTTATTTATGGATCACTTGAGCCTCTTTGATCCAACTTATTTTTATACATATCACTAGCCCCCCTACACTAATAAGTAAAGATTTTGAAATTATTAGAGTAAACGTCTTTAGGGGTTAGTCCATGAAGGAACTCGTTTTTTCTTTTTTTTTTTTTTTGTTCCGAATTCCTGCAAAGAATGTCAATAGCATAAGCATGATTACGAAAAGAAGACTTACTTCGTGCATGCATGGAGCAAGACTTTTTATGATGGTGTCTCCATAGAGGAGGGCTTAATAGGTGCCTTGTATGCCTACTCCGTTGTAGGTCTTTATTTTTCTACAAAAGAATGTTAAATAACAAAGACATGTATATATTACGAATAGATCTTGCATGGAGTGAAATTATTGTGCCTCCTCGAAAGAGGGCTTATTTGAGAGGGGGTTTTCTTGGAGCAGGACTTAGGAACCTCGTCGGGGGAGAATAAGGTGTTCGCTGGAAATAGGGCTTAGATGCCTTCGTGGAGGAGGGCTTAGGTGCCTGCACGAGACAGAGTTTACAAGTCCCCCAAAGAAAGACCTAAGTGTCTTCCTGAAGCAAGGCCTCTGCGCTTGTGTGGAAGATAGGGCTTTTTATGCAAGAGATGTCTTTCTCATGAAATCCTTACAAGAAGCCACATGTTAACACATCAAAAGTGGTAAAATAAACCTCCACATTTATTAAGTTAAAATATTAAAAATATTGTTTGAGGGAAGCTTGTATGTGAAAAAATTCAGTGAGGGAGATGCCCCCTTAGGGCATAGCTCATTTTCTGAGGGGGATGCCAACTAGGTTCAGGACTTTTTTAGAGGGAAGCCTGCCTCGGGGCAGGGCTTATTCTTAGAAGGTGTCTGGGTGGAGTAGGTCCTCGTCTTCTTATTCTTTGCATTTTGCACCAAGGACAACATTCTTGTACTCCTTAATCTCTTCCAAGTTGATGTATTGTTCAGCTAGTGCTAGGAGATTGTAAAAATTGCGAGGGGGCTTCTTAGTTAAGGACTTGAAGGAATCCCCATCTTATAATCCCTACATAAAAGCAAATTAGTGAATTAGATGTTGCAGTAGGGACCTTAGGGCAGCTAAGTTAAACATTGAAGATACTCCCTCAGTGATTCCTCTTCTCTTTTGACATCGTTTATTAGTGGCAAAATTGATGGAGAAAGAGAGAACGAAATTCTCAGAACAATCAGATGATCCTGAGGGCAATTAATTGAACCACTGTTGGATTGACCGTGTGAAGGTGGTTACAAACACACGACATTTAACCCCAGTGGTGTAATGGTGGAGAAAGGAAACATTCTCAAAGTAGTAGAGGTGCTCCTGCGGATTCGTGGTTCCTTCGTACTCTGGCAAGTTGCACTCCGTCCAGTTGAGAGGGAGTTCTTCTGCCATGATTTCTTCACTAAAGGGGATACCCTGCTGCTCCTCCGAGGGCGTTCCCGCTACTTGGTACTGGACGTCTTGGAGGCCTTTCTATAGGTATTTCAGACGTGCGAGCCACTAAGGAGGGACGTCTTGCTAAATTAGCAAGGGGGGTCCCTGGCTTTTTACTACCGAAGGTGCAGGGACAGGGTATACCCTTCGATTCCTTCCTTAGGTGCATCCACGTCAAATGGAGTTATTATGTAGGTTGGGATAGTGTCGCCTTTTGCTCTCGTATAGCCACCGTAATCATCCATTGTATAGTCCATAGGAGTCCTGGCTGGCCCCCGAGGAGGTGTGTAAGGAGGGTCTATGGTATGGAGGCTCGTCAGTAGGTCAGCATGTCTGGGGATTCTGGGACCATTGCCCCACTGGCAGGGGCTAAGGATGTTCCTGCAACAACTTGCACAGTCTGATTGTTACCATCTGCCTCCACAACTTTTTGTTTGCTTGCGGGATGGTTGGGGTTTCCATGGTAACTTACGTCTTTAACTCAAGTTTTCCACAGACGGCGTCGATGGTGCATTCAGAAAACAAATGGGTCCAATTGATATGGATTATGTTCAAACCTTGGGCCAAAGCGAATGCAAATCCTGAAAGTGGGACCTGTAAAAAAGGAGTTAGCATTTCGGAACCCAAATTAGTCTTGAATTTAGAAATAAATAATCATAAAAATAAATCATAATGAGAAATCGAGAAGAAACTCGTAAGGGAAATTGTGATCAGAGTGCAATTTGAATTCTAAAGCAACAATAGAGAGTGGTTTTTCAAATTCTGTTGTCCTTGTCGAGGAACTTAAGGTGTCCCTATTGGAGGACTGCACCTGTATATATAGAGGGGGCGTCCCCTCTGCTAGGACTTTGCACACCTCCGTTGTCCTCGAATGAAAGGGTCAAAATACGTATGGATAAGGCTTGATTTGGTCTTATCTTCAACTAATCAACTCACAACAACACTTCTTTGTTTGGCGGAGGACTCTTTTCGTGCGAGGACTCCTATTTAGCGAGGTGTCCCTTCTATGTTCAAGAGTCTTGGGTTTGGGGGCGCTTCCCTTTTCCTGGGCTGTCTTAGTTGCCATGAGGGTCTTCATAGGGCTGAAGTGGTCTAATGTGGATGCTGATCTCAGGGTTGATGGGATGCCATTAAAGAGAGTGGGATGCCATGTGGTGGGCCTTTTAGGCCGAATATTTATAGGGCTTTCATCGTGGTTCAAGTAGGGGATGTCTTCAACCTCCTCTCTTTGCCAATCCGTTTTCTTGGGGGCATCCACCAAAGCCGCTGGCCAATCTGTTATCTGGGGCCACCCGCTAATGGCGTTTGCCTGGTCCTGTTGGGCCTCTTCAGATGTCACAGACCTCTCGTTTCTTTCTTCTTTTTAGATCACTTAGGCCTCCTTTGGGTCAGCTTGTTTCTATGCACATCAAGAACAATTTTAATTGTTAATTGAATAAGCAAAATTATAAAAATAAGAATCTAAACATAAATAAATAATTTATATGGAATCCACTCTGAAGACAGACATTGATGAAGTTTATGAAGACTGGAGCGGAAGAACATTGAGGTTGCTAGTTGTTAACCAACTTCTTTGAAAGTTGCTATTCATATAAATAGCACTAGCGTTTTTATTAGTAACTATTTAGTTTCACGATTTTCTTATGACGATAGCATTTTTCATACTATTAGATAGACAACTTCTTAGCAGTTAAGTTAGGTATTAGACGTTGAATTGGTTATCGATTTCAACTGCTTCTTTGCAGCTATTTAAGTGCTGATGCAGTTGTGGTACAAAGTGCAATCTTTCCTTCATTCACTCGTGTTAATGGAATTTACAGATTTCCATTTCTTGCTCTATTTCCAACCCTCTTCATGGTACTAGAGCTATTTTTTAATGGTTCTTTAGCTTTCTTGATTTCTTTGTAACTGCACGTTTCCACAACATAAACCAGATCCATGGCTGAATCAGAAGGAATGCCAAATAAACAAAAGAAGATGATAGAAGACTCAAAAGTGATGAAGCGGCAAATATCATAAAATCCTAGAATGTGCTTAGTTTCTTCGCTTCTGAATGGGAAAAACTATCTTTCTTGAAGTAGGTCCATACGAATAGCCTTAGGGTAAAAAATGAAGCTAGGTTTCATCAATGGCAAAAGTCCAAAACCACAAGAAGATTCAGACGAGTATGAGCAATAGGTCAGAAACGATTGTATAGTTACTTCCGGAATTTTAAATTCTATCTCCAAAGAAATTGTTGAAAGCTTCCTCTATATGAATTCAGCTAGAGAGTTATGGATGGAATTGAAAGCACATTTTGGAAAGAGCAATGGGCCAATGATTTATCAAATTCAAAGAGAGATAACCTCTATTTCACAAAGAAACCTTTCAAGTTCTGCGTATTATGAAAAAATTGAATAAACTGTGTGACGACCTCACGTTTCTCAAACCAATGCCACAATGTGCATGTGGAGCATCCAAGATCATTGTAGCACCTTCCTATTTCATCTTTTCTTTAATTACAATCCGTATTATAAATAATTTCTTTTCAACTCGTAATATAAAATATTCTACTTTATCAATATAATATATAAATATTATAAAAGATATTAAACATTGCCAAAAGTTTATTATTACCCTCACGAGATGTCCTCATGTACATAACCTTAAAGAAAAATATTACCACAATTTTAAGCATACCTGACAAAATACTAGAATATTTAACAACCAAACAACCAAAAACTCCAACTTCAGATGTCACGGCTGGCCTACCTAATAAGAATGACGGCACGGCTCAAAGTCCAATGTGGCTAGTCAGTGTAACCTATCTCCTGCAAGTACGTCGCAAGGAATGAACTGCCTACTCAATAAGTATAGCTAACCAGTCTATATATATATATATATACATAGACCGCAAGTCACGTATAATGCAATCACATCAATTCACAAATATTCGTCAAATAGCAACAGCAGATATAAAGAATATGCATGCCCACGACTGTACATCAATCCACGATATAATATTTGACGTTATCGGTTATTAACTAAGGCTCTACTTACTCTAATCGGAGTTCATTAGTCAATGATTTTGCCAACCATCATCATCTCATCAACGTCATATATCACAACAAGTATGGTATCCCCACACCACCCTAGTGTGTAGCTAACAACACAGGCTATTCTCCGCTACTTGGAATACCCTAGTACCCTACGTGCCACGGTACCTAGCTTAATTCATATATTTTTCATATTACATCATCAATTACACCTAGCTTAATCCCCGATTAGGTAACCACCATCTTTAATTTCAATTCACGATCATCATTCTATTTTCTTTAATAATTACTTACTTAGTAATAACTTTTCAATTCGATTTTATGCAATAATCAATTATACGATCACATAATCATACTACTCTTACGTCCATTAATTACAAGCACATACGACACATAGTAGCAATTCCACCGATATTAAGGTAAACCAATAAATAGTCCAGAACTAAATGTATAAACAACCAATATACAAAATCCATGTATATAAATATAAATTCAAATTCATGATCACATCTAAGAAACCAATATATATAATATATATATACAATACTGAACATATAATTATATATATAAAGCTAATTAGCTATACTTACCTTAAATTCCAAAATGCTTCGATTTCACAAGGGACTTTCAATCCTCTACTTTGTCGTCACGTCCTATAATAGAATATTATACATATAATCAATACATATAGAATATTATAAATTCTAAATAAAATATTATATAATATTCGTACATTTTTCACTAATTTTTTAATATTCCATTTATATTAAGTTCAAACCCCGGTTCCATTTTCTTTTAAATAACTACATTTTCTAAACTTCTCAAATATATATTTAATTTGTCAACTAATTCATAAGAATTCATTTAATCAAACACCTTATATATTTATAACTATTATTTTTAATAACATCCGTAAGTTATATTACTATCAGGACCTCATGTTTTCTCTTTAATAACATAATATTTCATAAATATAATTTCTGGAATATTTTTATGAATTTTGTAGCAATTCCTCGCTATTATATAATTTAATCAAAGAACAATACGTAGAATTGCGTATTTGGTTAATACTTCTGATGGAACTGTATAACTTAGCTATAGTAATATTCAAATATAATAAATTTAATAATCTGATTAACCAGCGATATCATTTTTATATCCGATTTGATCTTCATTCGACACTATTTTAGATAGCCAAACTCGTAAAATATTACGATTAAATAGTATATCGCTCAATATAAACAACATGTAATAAACGGAGTAATTAAATAATATAATTATATAAATTATTAAAGATCAAAATCCAAAATCCCATACCTCTGTTCTCTGCAATTGTGTTCGTCGGTGTGTATGTGTTAACTTGTATAAAGTGTCTGTTTGTTTAAAATGTCAATGTTATTTCAATTCAACATACATATATATATATATGTTTAATGATTGGTGAGGCGGTGGCAGCACATGGCGCTGCCACCCCTTGTTTCCTTCTTTTTTTTATTAAGTATTTTTAATAATTACCATTACGTTCTTTCTAAATTTCTTAATTAATATAGTTTGCCCCCAAATATTATAACGAACTTCAATTTAATCTATTCAAGTTTTATTATATTCCAAATTTAATTTAGAATTTATTGACTAATTAAATTTAAATTTCTATTAATTACAAATTAGTCTTTCAATTATGTGAACAATTCTATGGACGTCACAATTCTTCCCTCCTAATAAAAATTTTGTCCCAAAATTAACTAACTTTCCCGTTCAATGGAATAAATAGGGATACTTCTCTCTCATATGCTCCTCAACCTCCCAAGTCGACTCTCTCGGAGAATGATGACTCCATCTCACTTTTACCATCGATATGTCCTTATTTCTCAATTTTCTTACTGTTGTATCCAAAATCTCTGCTAGCTCTTCCACATATGTCAACTCCTCAGAAATCTCTATCTTCGGCTGATGAATAATGTGGCTAGGATCAGACCGATATCGTCGCAGTGTTGAAATATGGAAAACATCATGTATTGACAACTCTGCTGGTAATGCTAGTCGATAAGTCAGTGGTCCGATTCTTTCAATAATTTCATACTGCCTAATATATCTCGGACTAAGCTTCCCTTGCCTGCCAAACCTTAAGATTCCCCTCCAAGGAGATATCTTCAGGAAAACCTTATCACCTACTTTATACTCCATCTGCCTTCGGTTTTGATCAACGTACCTTTTTTGTCGATCTTGTGCTGCCTTCAAGCACGTCTTAACTACTTGTATCTTTTCCACTGTTTCCTGCACCAATTCAGGACCTTCCAATTGTCTCGAAAATGTATAACCCAGCTAACTTATCCAGAGAATCAATTATTCGTACTAGCAAGAAATGAACAGATTTCATCAATGTATCCACAATTACCCAAATAGCGTCGTGCTTTCTGAATGTACGTGGCAACCCTACAATAAAATCCATAGTGATGTTCTCCCACTACTGTTCTGGTATTGACAGAGGTCGAAGTTTACCTGCTGGTGTGTGATGTTCTACCTTTACTTGCTGATATGTCATACACTTAACCACAAATTCAGCCACATCCTTCTTCATTGTCTGCCACCAATAGTAAGGTCTTAAATTTCGATACTTTTTGTAGTACCAGGGTGCATCGCATATGGTGCATTATGATCTTCTCGCAGCATCTCTTCTCGTAAACCATCTATATCAGGCACACTACTGGTATTTTAGATGCAAGTTTGGATGAAATATACGAATGTGTAAAGCTAGGGTCAATCAAAACATAAGTCGCAATGTTAAATAACAATATCATACCTGATTATCACGTCGTTCGATGTTGTGGCTTCCTCTCTAGTCATGTTATATATCCTTACTTGGGTCCCTGAGTAACTTGTGCTCCAGCGCCCCTCCTACCGCTACCAATAGTGTGGCCACTATCTCTGTTGCCAGTGACTCTACCTCTGCCTCTGCCTCTCTCAGCTCCCCTGCCACTACTCCTATCACTGTTTTGGCTCTGGGTCCCGCTAGCAACACTTCCAACCACATCTATAGTCTGATTGGGACAATTTCTGGCTATACGTCCTCTACCTCCAAAGCGATAACAGGTCTCAGCTATATCATCCCGTCTCCAACGTGGCCCTTGATGTTGTATTCCATAGGTAGAACAACTTGGAGGAAAAACTAGTCTTTGACCATAACTCAGTCCAGCTCCCCTTCTTGATCCCTCAGATGACGTAGCAAATGAGCTACATTCTAACGAACCTCTGTTTAAGCCCATGATCCACCAAACTTATATCCACTACTTCCTCGAAAAATGGGGCCACCACGTGTAAAGTTTCCACTTTCCACTGAGAATGAGCGGTCGGTTCCCATCTTGGTCAACCTACTCAATTCCCCTATTGTGTACGTTGATTTCTTCTTCTCCTCCCCCTTCTTCTTGTCCTCAACTACTGCTTCTTCCATCCGGACCGCTGATTCATCAAGCCTATCGTACTGTTTCTGGATGTCATTAGACATTGACACTAGTACGATACTGCGAATCTTCTAGTTGTCCTTATGCCACTTCTCAAATGTCAAACGTTCTTTGCAAGAGGACCTTTCTCGCAAGGCCAAGGAAGAGACATATGCACAACATAGGTCTGGTTCTTCAAATCTAGGACAATCTTAAGATTTCGCAACCAATCATTGTAGTTTATTTCGTTAAACTTATTAGCCTCAAGAATTGCAGTGAGTAGATTCTTAGACATCTATAACAAATGTAAATAGGACTTTAGTAGATTATTGTAATATTAAATATCAAGTTAAGATTTGGTATTCAGTCATTAACTCGCCCCACTATTTCTTCAAAAACCCTACCACTCTCAAGGGGAGTCTTTTGGAAATCATTTTCTAGTGGGCTTGGAGTCCACAAATGCAGTTCTCCATGCCCCGCTTTTACGAGCCGCACCAAAAAAAATTTTATGGGAGGTACCCATACCATTCTCATCTAATGAGATCCCCAAGTTATTTTTCCTCATCTTTACGTAATCCTGAGGACTCCAAGCGAATAACGCCACTCACCGTTAGGCCCGACCCATCAACCAAATGAATATCTCAACTGCCGCCCCCCACGACTCGCGAGACAGAGAAACAAGAGTATATTTCATTCGTTCACAACAATAATGTAGCTTTCTTCCATTCCAAACACGCCATGACTTGTGAGACCACGAATGGTTGAAAGTAGCATTCACACCACATTATTGTGGATGGAAGGCTTGGATTTAATCAAACCATTTGAATTTTAATCCATTATGGGCCTAATGTTTAACTTGGACCATCCAAGTGAGAATTTAGGTTGTTGTAATCGAGACCTATCATTATAAGATTTTTGCATGTATCAGTTTTAATCATTTTGAGTATAAATAGATACATTCCAAACACATCATACTTCAAATATTAAAACATACACCACATGTAAAAACAAGCCTAGCACGCCCCTATTGGATGATAACAAGCCCAATCCTAAGTGAATCACTGAGCCCTCGGTGAGTTTATGGTCAATCAAGGGTGTGGCCTAACTATTACAAAATAATAACCCATTATCATTGTAATGGGCATTCCTCTTTGTTCTTCTTCTGCTTTCACTTCCGTCCAACAGGCCTAGGCCTTTATCTCCTTGGGAGCTTACATTTATTTAAAATAAATGAAATCTCGCATTCTCAATTACACTCATTAGAACTGAAATTGGAAACCCCAATCAAAAGTTGGCGGGAGTAGGAAAGGAGGGAGAAAGCAAATGTTATTATTTCGAGGCTAAAAATGAAAGAAGGAATTAAAAGAAAGAGGCACGCTGGCCTCACCCATCTTAAAAGTAAACCATACATTCGGCCAATGAGCTTTGTGATTTTTCTCGTTGTTTATCCAATAAATAACATACTAAATGCAATTAAAAAAAATAGATACTATCCATACACCTAATGTATAATTTTTTTTGTTTGTTTGGAAATTATTTTCAAATCAATTTGAGGCATAATTTAATTTTAAAAAAAAATTCAATTTAACTAAAATTAAAATTAGCCAAATTAATAATTTCAGAAAAATTGCAGAAATCAGAAAAATCCAACTTTTCGAAAACCGGCACAAAAAAGCCCAGTCGTTCGAAATTGCAAACGATCGTCTGCTTCCAGCCGCGTGTGCGCACCCTGCTGGCTAGTGACCGGCCAACGGTGCAGCAAATACTCCATTTTTCAAAAAAAAATTTAATTCTGTAATTAAAAACTAAAATAAAACCATACATTTATAGAAAATTCAATTTTCAGAAAGTGCATAGATATCCATAATTTAAAAGCAAAATTGATAGATATTTGTAAACACAACCATGCTTCAAAGCTATAATACATGCTTTCCAAAAGCAAATTAAATACGTTGTTCATGCTCAACACATAATAATATGTTAATCTTAAACTCACAACACCAAACTGGCTCTGATATCACTGGAAGAATCGGTACGGCCTGAAAATGCGGCGTACGCGTGAAATAAATGAAATTAAAATCGTTCTCTTTGAAATTCCTGAGTGTTTGGTGTTTCTCAAAAGCATAATAACAAATATATATAAGCATGCTAGACATGTGGCTAAAGAATGAAACAAAAAGCATAGTAATATAAGATGAAACTTTACCTTTTGTTTCTTTAGATGTGCAGCAACTTGCGGTGTTTCCCTCTTCGTTCCTCTTCCGTTCACTTCAGAATCGAAATTAGAACCCTTTTAATTTTTCCACACCACACTTTTGGAATAGATATAGATCTTTTTTCTATTGCTAGATAAAACAAAGAACAAGAAGAAAAAACAACTCCAAATAAACATTATTGTTTAGTGCTTTTGGATTGTTTTATGTTCTAACTTGAATCAAATTCAATATAGAACAAAAACGATGATATTTTTGAGAGACAAAAGGAGCAAAATCTCGTGGCTTATGTGATAGGTTATGTCAGATATGTGTGTAGTTTTGTATATTACATACAATTGAATTCAAAATTCAATAACTACCAAATTTACCTCCAAGGTAACTTATACACACACATGCATAACCTTGAACCATGATGAAATAACCACTCCATCATGTTCATCATGGTGAGAAGTTTCTGAAGTATCGCGTGATACAGCTCGGTAATGCGCTAATGGAAGTGATGAAATAAAACGTGCAATAACGAAAAATAAATGCCAGAATTGAATGAATCCAAAGGGTGTACCCTTGGAGTTCCCGAACGTTCGATGTACTAAAATAAAAATAAATATGGAGCTGATGTAAAAAGCATGAAACCGACAAATACAAAACAGTGCTTGACGCAATTTGGTAAGCAAAACAGATACATGCGGCTAAAGACGAATACTTACCATATTCGTCGGAACAATATTACTTAAATAAATATTACTTGAATGGTTCTCAAAATCGCCATGTAATTGGCTTTTGGTCACCTATTCCAATAGTTTCAAGTCCTTCTTAACTTGGTCTAACCTCCCTCAAATGGGCTTGGACTTTAAGTATGCAGCACGCTTCATATAATCAAATTAAATCAAACCCAACTAAAGTCCATTGGATAATAAATAATTAAATTAACTTTAGCCCTACAAAGTCCAAAGATTTATTTAATTTAATTAAATAAATCTAAGCCCAAACACTAATTAATTCATCCAATCAGTTAATTAAGCCAAACCTAAAAAATTAATCTAATTAATTTAAAGGTGTTAAGCCCAAAAATTAATTAATTCTTGTGCAATCCATCAAATTGATTATCAAATAAATGATCCAATCATTTACAAATTCTCCTTGAATTAATTTAATCCAATCAAATTAATTCGTTTGTTCTCGAATTAATTCCAAATTAATTCCATCAATTCCGTATTGAATTGGTTTGTGACTTTTTAGATTCATCCTCAGCTAGACCTGAGTATTGTGTCCAACACAAATAATTAATTAAATCTAATTTAATTAATTATTTTCAATTAACCATTAATCGAAAATGCCCTTCCCCATGAGTGGCCATCTAGCAAAGACCCATGGCACTAGAGACTAGGTGAATGTACGGCCCTCCATGGACCAGACAACTATGCTTAATACTTGAGATGCGTTTACTCTATTGATCAACAAAGAAAATCATTTTCTATTCTACCAATCTATGGCCATAGACTAAGAGAGATTAAACCATCTCAGATCGCATAGGAGATATATCCATCATATACTGATAGGGGATGTATTCTATCTTGAAATCCACCATCCTTACTACATACTCCGATTACACTGGACAAGGCATATAACAGCCACATCAAAGATACAGTCATCTCTCGGCAAATCCAAGATATAGCCATCATATGCATGCAACCTGCCATGATTCTTAAAGTCCAAGGACTAATCCTGTATTATTGGAGCCGAGAATTCAAATCATACTGACCAAGTCTCCAAGGCTTCCATATGATGATTTCCCTGAGTCAGTTCAATCAGTTAACAACCTTGTCAACTAATCCACTAAAATTGCATAGATTTTCCATGTTTGTCGACGATGGAACACGGCACTCATCCAATGAATGCAATACTCGGTGCAAGTCTCTATAGGGCTCTCGATGCATAGTCTCGAGGTTCTCGACTTAGAACATTTCAGACCAACCCTCAAAAGTTAGTTTCATAGCTGTCATCCAGTACGCAGCCCAGCTACATGGGTTATTCAATTGGTTTGTGGGCATTTGTAGTGACGTTAAACACCGTTCAACATAAATAGTAAACACAACAAACACATGGTGCCACAGATGAATGCTTACTAGATTCATCAAGGTAATATCACATTTATAAATATTGCTAAATAGTTCTTAAAATCGACAATCCAATTGGCTTTCTGGTCACCAATTCGAACAGTGCCTTAACGGAGGTTAGTCTTTTATTCCAAAGCATATGCTCGACCATGCTTGATGTCGCCGAGCTATAGTTTTGGGATCATACTATGCAACCTTGAGAAGATATTTCCTCCAACTTTTTTCGACTTGATGGAGCACCTCATTGTTTATCTGCCGTATGAATCTCGCGTAGGGGGGCCAATATAACACCGGTGGATGTACCCATTTGAAAGGTTCCTACGTGAGTTGAAGAAAAAGCTGAAAAATAAAGCACGTGTCGAGACATCAATTGTCGAGGCATACATTGTCGAAGAAATTCGTTTGTTTTCCTTATAGTACTTTGTGTCGGATGTGCCTTACAAATAAAGCATCCCTCACAGAAATGATATGTGCACGAGCAGCAATTCTGGAATCAAGGTGTCTATTTTCAACTACCATTGTAGGGCTAGTGGTGCCTCGAACAAGAGATAGATAAGTCGACCAAAACAACACATCGTCCAGACGTACATTTTGATCAACTGTGAAGTAGTCAGGCCATATTATGAGTAAGGCGTACATTTTGACCAACTATGAAACAGGGTGCAGGTATTTAATGGACTCAAGCTACTCAAACTGATAATGAAGATGAAGAGGATGATGAAGACAACTTCGAGGACTATGAGACTGACGATGATGAATACGAGGCTACATAATGTATATTTTTTTAATGAAATAATTTTCTGTTGCAATGTTGTAAAATAAATAAAAATATAATTTTTTTAAAAAAATTATTATTTGGAATGGCCAATTTAATTAAAAACCATTAGAAAGGTCGATACAAAATAAGGCAATCAACTTTTGACGCCAGGCAGGAAATGAAATTTTGAAACAGCAAAAATTCAAAAATCCGTTATAAAGGCTGTTAAAAACTAAAATTTTTTAAATCAAAATAAAAAATAAGTGGAATTTTAATTTTGATTCCGCATTACAAAGGCCATTACAAATACCGTCATAATGATAAATTATATCAGTTGTTACAAAAGTAGTTACAAAAAATGAGCCATCTCATAAATTCAGATCGAAAAATACGATATTTTTACATCTGAGCACCCGATTCATACCAAATTAAAATATATACAAGTATGTCCCCATTAAATCATATTAAAAGGCATGATTTTAAATCACATGATCTAATTCAAAAATACACCTTCTTGAATGTGTACTATTACATATCAGGAACGATATGTTGAAATCTATATACCCAAAAAGGCTACAACTTGGTCGAATGATTTTTTTGGTAAGTGTCATCATATCTAACGGGTTTGATTGTAATTTTGACGGGTCGATTAACTTATGTAGTTCAATACTGTAAGATGACAGTTACAACAATGTAATACGAACATTTATCAATATACAATTTTATTGCAAACTGCAACATGTATCAATGTCAAACAAAATTTTTTATTTTTTTTTAATGTATTTCAAATATATTGTTCCACTAAAATGATACATTTCCAAAGCATTAAATCATCAAAAACGAAAATTATTTTTTAAAAATAATTTTCATAAAGATAATTACTTATTTGAAACACTCTTTGAAATGGCTTTTGTAACAAAAATGAACAAAATGACGTCGTATCCATATTTTGTAATGGCTTTTGTAATGGATTTTTATATGGTTACCTTAGACTGCTTATTTTGTAACGGCTTTTCAAATTTTGTAAGTCTCTTTGGCACGATTTTTGTAACAGCTCTGACCGTTCCAAACTTTATATATATAAACAACACTTGGCTGATTTTTCTTCTTCCCTTCTTCCTCTTTTGGGATTGATAATTTAAAAAAAAATTCAAAAATTTTTCATAATTTTTGAATTTTTTTTTTGGAATTTTGTAATTTTGGAAAAACAAAATTGTGCAATTTTCTATAATTTTTTGTAATTTTCTCAACTTATATGTAATTTTTAGGAAATATTTATGTATTTTTCTGTAAATTAGAGGACCTTAATGTAATTTAGGAAATTAGAAATTTTAATAAAATTACTATAAAGTTAAGGACAATAATGCAATTTTTAGGAACCTAAATGAAATTTTTTTAGAAAATTAGAGGACCACAAAAAATAATTCCTATGGACACTTTTATAGAAGTGGGAGTAGGATCGATTTCTCAAGAATTGGCTTCAAGTCGATTCCTTCAAAAATAAAAATAGTTGGGGGGGGGGGGAATTTTGATTGTGAAGAGAATAAAAAATAAATTAAACTGGAGACAAAATGAAATTAAAAAGAATAAATATAAGAGAATACTTTTCCGGCTAAGAGCTTGATTGCATTGATTGATCATCGATGTAAATATAACACTTGTTTAAACAAATAAACTAGTTATGATCATTGGTACGATCTAATGATCTCACTTTTCCGTACCTTTGTTAGCCAAGGTACGACCATTGGCTAAATCTCTAATCAATGAACAACTCTGGGAGCGTCCACAAGATTTTATCCATCAATAGCATTAAGAGTTAGAAAGCCCTGATTCTAACTAACAAGTTCCTATTAGTATAATTCATTTAAGTTAGATCATGCATTTCCTATAACATAATTAACTATTCTGATATAATTAATCATTCTATGTTGCTACTAATTATTGAACTAAATAAATAATTACAAGGATTTGCAATGTTCGATTAGCAAAGCAAACCTTCTTGATAATGAACGACCGACTGCATTATTCATAAATCAGATGTTTGTAGTAAGAGTACAGAGAATAATATAAATACTTATTTTAACGAGAGTAGTAAGCATAAATTAGATCTCACAATATTTAGGAATGAAGCAATCACCTTAACCTTAATAAGAAAATAAGAAAATTAGCCTAATATGTTATCGGAAAACACACTAAAATGAAGTGGAATTTGAGATGGATAGCCTAATGGATTTGAGATGTCCTCCTATTTATACTATAAGCATCCTACGAATCTAGACATAAAGGATGGTTAGGTACATTATTAGCTCTAAAAAGTTAATAAATCATTCCTTTACATCAGCCAAATATCCCAAAGGATTTTTTCTAAAATTATAGAGCAATCATCCCTTTTTCTTTAGCATAAATCACATCTTTCCTTTTTCTTCACAGTTGACCGCAGCATTAAGCGAGGGCGTGTCTAGTCGAATCAGCAAATATGTCACAATTTATTCCTTCCTTCCTTAAATGCCTTTAATTGCCATTTTTAGCTCAATTTTTGCCATTTTTACTCCTGATCATACCATTAGAGCTGGTAATGCAATAAATCCATGTGATTGGGAGTATTTTAGCTCAAAAGGAAGGTATAATCATCATCAAAATACGGTAAATTGTACAATTATCAGAATTTTATAAAATTATTAGAAAATTAAGGACACCAAGGTAATTTTTAGAAAACTTATGCACCTGAATAAAATTTTTAGGAAATTAGAGGAGCTTAATGTAATTTTAGGGCAATTTGAACTTTATTGCAATTTTTAGAAAAAATATGCATTTCGGAAAAAATATAGACCTTAATGCAATTTATAAGCAAAATTTGGACCTCACTGCAATTATTAGGCAAATTACAAAAAAACATAATTTATTCAATAATAAAATGCAATTATGTGTTTTTAATGTTAATACTTTTTTAAATTATAGATAATGACGATCGGTGCTCCGCCACCCCTGAGACGAGGCCGTGGCCGGGGTCATGGTCGCGCTCGCAGCCGTGGTCCTCCCATCCCTCCCCAGAATGAGCCAACGGATGCACCTCCAGCTGCCCCATCTTCAAAGGGAGTGTTCCAGCGCTGCCGATACTTGAATACTCCCTCGCAGTGGGCTTAGATGCGGCGGCGGGGGCCAGCAGTACATAGGTCCAGACGGGAATAACAATATTATTTAATTTAATGTAATATTTATATTTTTCAAATTAAAATATTTATATATTTTTTCTTTGTCAATTTTTCAAATGTCGTGCGGGTGGGACTACGATGATGGGTCGATGTTCAAACTCGTCAAGCCGCAGGCGGGGAAGTTCTTGTGAAAGCGGTTCGCTAACACCCGAAACTAGTTAGCCCGACCACTGTGGTTGGCCTAGGAGATATGGCGCTAGCTCCTGGAGTTCTAGTCGAGCCTAGAATTCCAGGCAGAGTCGGCCAAGAATAAGATCAATAGGGTAGCAAACCAGAAGTAGTTGGGACCGTCTATAGCGGGGTCGTCATTTGTTAGGGCGCACAACGGAAAGATGGTAAGTATTTCAATGCATATTTATAATTTCATTTAATGTTTTTCTTATTTCTAATCATTTTTTAAATTAATTTTTTAACAGAAGACACAACTCGGACACCCCGTCACTCAAATGGAGGTGTTTGAGAAGGTCTACCAAAAGAGGGAGGATAGCCAGTGGAGCGGCAAGAGGGCGGAAGAGGTCGCGGTAAGTAATTATAAATCTGTACATCATTTATTCTTTTAATTTTATATATTTTTCAATCTAATTATTTAACATGTTCGCAGCAGATGCTCTTGAGGGTGATGGAGAAATGCCAGAGGTAGCAGAACAGCAATGAAAAGCCACCATTGTCCTCTCAAGGCCGTGTGGTCCCGGACGAGCAGCAGGCGGCCGGAAGAGGGGCCAAGTATTCAGGCTTGACTCCGAGGCCCACCACTCGATTGCTGGACCATCACAAGCGACCTAGTCGACCGCTCCCTCACCGTCGCCACCACAAGCCCAACACCCCACATAGATGATTAGGTGTTGGCACTCGAGCCCCCAACTGGCCCGATTATCTAGCGCCCGAGACTCCAGCTGATCCCTCGGCACCTGACGGCGGTGAACACGCGGCCACTGGAGATAATAATTTAGATTAGACTTTTTTTTTGTATTTTGTAAAAATAAATTTTGTACTAATATTTTAACTTTTGTAATTAAATTATTATTATTTTTTGTTATATTATGTGTGTTTTATATAAATTCATTTACTTAATTTTAAAAAAAATATTAAAATATATTAAATAAAATAAATATTCAAATATATTAAAAATAATAATTATATAGATGCATTTGTAACAAATTTTGTAATACACCAATAAAAGGTAAAATCGTTCAGGCTGTTAGAAAGAATGTGCCAAAAACAGTTACTAATTAGAAACTAGGCCGTTCCAAAAATCATTACAAAAGCAGTTACAAATGCAGTCTAAAAAACAGATACAAATATATTACAAAATAGTTACAAAGAGTATTACAAAAACCGTGCCAAATATCTAGCAAAATTATACCTACATGTGTTACAAAGGCCATTAAATAACAATTATATCAAATCCAACCGAGCCATTACAAAAGCGGTCCAAAAAATTAATTTTTTTTCATGTCACTAGATTTGTAACGGCTTCAATTCGCAGTCACAAAAATCGTTACAAATTATAACGGCTTTTTGCCAAGCCATTACAAATACTTTGTAACGCCTCGTTTAACCAAGGTATGCCTTTTCGTTACAAAACTCGTTAAAAAAAATGCGTTACAAATTTATGAAAAAGCATTTCCAGTAATATGATATTTTTTGTAGTTTAGTAGATCACTAAACCAGATGCATGTGGACTTTTCTTATGAAACAGAAAACAAATACTATACCTTTGTTGATATGTTTTCACAAAATTATCAATACTCAGTTTAGTAAGGGCCCATTTACTTTCGTGGTTTGGATAAATGGTTGACAGGACTAGAATGGATTTGTTGTAGGATTTGATAAATTAATAGTAAGAAAAGGTAGGGAAAAGGCCTGCTTCCGTCTGGATTTCTCAATCAGACTACATCTGGTCTGATTTCATATCAAGCTGAATCAACCTTGTAGGATTCAGACTGAGCCAATATCATAAAAAGGAAATAATTTACATAATTGGATAAATGGCACAATCCAGATTTAAACCTAAATGTAAACAAGCCATAAGTAGATTAAAGTTATAAGAACTGATAATGACAGTGAGTCTTTGAGTAACCAATATCCAAGAATTTTTGAAAAATGAAGGCATTTTGCATTATAAAACTTGTATAATACACCTCAGAAAAATGGGATAGTTGAAAGCAAACACAATCACCTCTTACAAGTTGCAATTACCTAAGATGTTTTGGACTGACGCCATTTTCACAGCAACTTATATTATTAATTGACTATCTACTCCAACTCTTAACCGGAGTATCCCTTATGAGAAATTGTATAACAAACCTGTCAACTATCAACACATAAAGGTTTTTGGTTGACTTTATTTTGCTACTAATACTTTGCCTTTTAAATTCGAATTTGATTCAAAGGTACCAAAATGTATTTTTCTTGGTTATATGCATGGACAAAAAGGATATAAACAGTATGATATTGAAAGAAAAGTTACATTAGTAAGTAGAGATGTTTTCCATGAAAGCATTTTTCCTTACAAAGGAGAACAAACTGATCCTATCACATGTTCACTTCCCTTGCCCTTAAATACTTCTGATACTGATGCTAATTCAGACCTATATACATCCACTAATGTGGAGGAGAAAGTCCTAGATCACATAGCTCCAGAACTTAGGAGGTATACTAGAACAATCTAAACCTTCTTAGATGAATGATTTTATATATAACTATTCTGCTGCTCAGGCCTCTCTTATTGTCTCTGCTATTACTGCTTCACATGCTACTTTTGTTGCTTCAGTTTCCAATTTTCAGGAACCACAAACCTACCACCAAGCAGCAACTCAACCACATTCGATACATGCTATGAAAGCAGAGATAAAGGCTTTGGAAAATAACCAAACTTGGGATATAACACCATTGCCTCATGGTAAAAGAGCTATAGATTGTAGATGGATTTGTAAACTTAAATTTAGACCAGACGGGACAATTGATAGGCACAAAGCCAGAATGTTGCCAAAGGTTACAACAAAATAGAGGGGGTGGGTTTCTTTGAGAGTTTTTCACCTGTTGCTAAGGTCGTGGCAGTAAAGACTCTCCTTTGCTGTTGCTACATCTGCAGGATGGCATATCCACCAACTAGATGTCAACAACGCTTTCTCACATGGATATTTGGATGAGAAAATTTACATGAGTGAACCAAAGGGTTATTCAGTGCCTCCCGGCCATGTTTGCAGACATAAAAAGTCGCTTTATGGACTCAAGCAAGTATCGTGCTAGTAGAACTATGAATTCACCTCAAAGATGGAATCTTTTGGTTTCAAACAATCTAAGAATGACTATTGTTTGTTCACCAAATCTTCTTCTGCAGGTTTTATTGCATTATTAGTTTATGTAGATGAGATTTTGATTGCAGGTCCATCAACATCTCAAATTATAGAAGTAAAGTGTTATTTAGACAAATTATAGTCAAGAATCTTGGCCCAGCCAAATACTTCTTAGGCTAAGAAATAGCCAGAGGTCCAGAAGGATTGCACTTACACAGAGCAAATATGTTAATGACATCTTGACAGATTTGGGATTGCTAGAAGCAAAAACAACAAATACACCACTTCCACCAGGAATTAAGTTTACAACTAAATCAAACAATCTGCTCCCTCATCCAGCAGTTTACAGAAGAATGGTGGGCAGGTTTCTTTATCTTAGTTTTACCAGGCTGGATATCGATGCAGTTGTACACTTGGTAAAGTACCTTAAAGGGACTTCCCAGAAAGGTCTCTTTTTTCCCTCCAACACGCACTTCAGTCTTCAAGCATACCGTGATGCTGACTGGGCTTCTTGCCCAGATAGCAGGAGGTCTCTTACGGGATACTGCATTTTCTCGGGACCTGCTTTAATCTCCTGAAAAACAAAGAAACAAAGTCCAGTTTCTCGTTCTAACAGTTGAAGCGGAATACGGAGCCATGAGATCTACAGCTTGTGAGCTTTTATGGATTTCTGCTCTTTTACAGGACCTTCATATTTCAATTCCTAAGGCCATCCCCTTCCTTTGCGATAACAGTGCATCTCTACACATTGTTAGCAACCCCATTTTTCACGAATGGATCAAACACCTCGAAATTGATTGACATCTTGTTCGAGACCATTATTAATCTGTTTTTTTTGCACCTTCTTATATCCCATATAAGGAAAAATTAGCTGACATATTTACAAAATCCTTAACAGGACCTATCTTCCAGTCTTTGATTGGCAAGCTTGGGTTGATTGGTTTTGTCCCAGGTCCGGCGGATTAAAGACAGACATTCATGCAGTTGATGAAGACTGGAGCTGAAAAACATTTAGGTTGCTAGCTGTTAGCCAACTTCGTGGAAAGTTGCTATTCATATAAACAGCAATAGCGTTTTTATTAGTAACTATTTAGTTTCACCATTTTCCTGTGACAGTAGCGTTTCTAATATTATTAGATAGACAACTTCTTAGCAATTAAGCTAAGTATTAGAAGTCGAATTGGTTAGTGACTTTCAACTGCTTCTTTGCAGCTATTTAAGTGATACAAATTGCAACCTTTCCTTCATTCAATCGTGTTAATGGAATTTACAGATTTCCATTTCTTGCTCGGTTTTCAACTCTCTTCACAATCGTCATTGATTGAATTTCTCTTATAAATTATTATCTTGAGTATAATTACATTAGTCATGCCTTTTTCTAAGAGTATCAATAAAAAAGAGAATTTCGTTGGATATATTTTCAATTTGATTTCGATTTGATAAAATTTCAAAGGGTGAATAGCAATTATCCGCTTGTAATATTTAAAATGAGCACATTATTCCCTTATAGAAAAAAATATAACAATTTAACACCTATACTTTTTAAAATAAAGCAATTTACCTCCTTATACAGGGAGGTAAAAATTACTTTATTTTAAAAATCATAGGGGGGTAAATTGTTGTATTTTAAAAAAATACTGGAGGTAAATCGCTTTTTATTTTTATATAAAGGAATAATTTGCTCATTTACGATATCACAAGAGGTTGCTTGCATTTTTTTTCAAATTTTAAATATAAATTTATCCAGCCAAGAAACGTAAAAGAGTTCATAATTCAAAAGTCTATTCAGATTGACGCAAATTAGTATCGAGAAAGGAATAGTAATTTTAGGATTAATTATCTGGAATAATATATATCTTATTTAAACTGTGGATATTTTCTTTTGTTTTAATTTTTGACTAGCTATAATTATAAGGAAAAAATATATTTTTCATCTCATAAATTAGGCTCTAAATCTGTGTACTTTCTTTGTCCCACGGGATTTTCTGGAATGTACATCTAACAAAAATAATTTGTAAAAATACTGAATTATATATAATCTTTATCTTTATGCACTTATCCAGTGTTCTATATGTACAGCTAATCTGAATCAAGATCCTATATATATACTTGAAAAATGCAAGCAACTCCCTTGTTATATTACAAATAAGCAAATTACCTCCTTATGAAAAAATAAATAGTGATTTGTCTTTCTATTTTTTTAAAATACAACAATTTACCTCCCTATATTTTTTAAAATGAAGCATAACCTCCCTGTATAAGGAGGTAAATTGCTTCATTTTAAAAAGTACAGGGAATAAATTGCTATATTTTTTTTATATGAGAGTAATATGCTCATTTATCATATGGGGTAAATTGCTATTCACCCTATATATATATATACTACAATGTAATTTTCACATAAACAAAAGTTTGAAACTCTTTGAGAAGGGTGGAAAACCTGAGCTAGCAACATGTGCTTTAAGTTCTAGAATCAAGCAAATTAATTATATACACTAATATTTATTAAATTTCAGATAATATTGTTCGTATAAAATGGATAAATTATACTAAAAAATAAACTTGGATCAAAATAAATTTTTGTTCCCTATACTTGGATCATAATAAACTTTGGTCCCTAAATATTTTGAGGCAAAGTTTCATCCCTATTCTTTTCAAATTGTTATGGTTTCGGTTGGAGTTAAAAGTTAATGGTGCTGGGAACACGGCCGTATTTGGTAATACGGCCAGGCCATGTTCTCTGCAATATCCAAGCGTTGCATAACAAGAAAATATAAATTGATCAAAGAAAGTAATAGCAAATTAATTATATACACTAATATTTATTAAATTTCAGATAATATTGTTCGTATAAAATGGATAAATTATATTTTTGTTCCCTATACTTGGATCAAAATAAACTTTGGTCCCTAAATATTTTGAGGCAAAGTTTCATCCCTATTCTTTTCAAATTGTTATGGTTTCGGTTGGAGTTAAAAGTTAATGGTGCTGGGAACACGGCCGTATTTGGTAATACGGCCAGGCCATGTTCTCTGCAATATCCAAGCGTTGCATAACAAGAAAATATAAATTGATCAAAGAAAGTAATTAAAAAAAAATAGAAAAAGTAATAAAATAATTAAGAATTAAATACTAGAGAAATTAATAAAATCTAAATAAAAGGTTAGGGAAATAACAGAAAATGGAATAAGAGATAATTATATAAAGTAATAAAAATGGAAATAAAATATTAATTAGAGAAAGTAATAAGAATAAAAATAAAAAATTAGAAAAAGTAATAAAAATAATTCATGGCACTTATGATCCTAATAGGTTGACTAAATAGCATATCCAAATTTTGAGATTATACCAACAAAAGTTTGGGTTACTTAGATTTCTCTCACCCTAGGTTGAAAACATTATACCATGTATGGCAGAGAATCAATGGGTGGCATGAAAAGCTTTTATCACAAGCAGACAGGGAGGTTTTGCTAAAATCGGTCATTAGACAATTCTTGCATATGCTATGAGCTACTTCATATTACCAAATTCACTACTTAAGGAAATTCAAAGCTCGATATACATTTTTGTTGGAGCAGCAACGGGTCAAACGGAATTCACTTGCTCTTGTGGAAAAAGTTATGTGAGATTAAGTTCAATGGCTGTCTCGAATTTCGTAGTCTCCAACTCTTCAACCTTGCTATGCTATATAAAAAACTTTGGCATATGTTGAGGATCCAAGCTGCCTCCTTAACCGTGTGCTTCATTCCCTTTACTTCCCATTTGGAAACATATTCGAGGCTAAATTAGGTTATACGCCATCATATACGTGGCGTGACATCTTCTTGACTATTTATTCAAAGCAGGGTGTTCTTAGTGTGCAGGCTCAAGTTCCTCAACTTATGTTTGGTAGGATCCTTGGTTGCCCAGGCCAATCTTGTTCAGGCTTATTTCCCCACCTCCACCTAACATTGTCACTCTTGAAGTCTCGGACCTTATCGACGAAAATGCTCAAGTGATGAAAAGAGAGATCGAGTTTGATGGAGAAGAAGATGACGAGAATGATTGTGGCGGTGGGAGAGAATTTCAATCTTGAAAATGCAGTGTGCAATCATGGCTTCTTTATGATGCCTCCTAACCTTTGGATCCCAACCCACAAATCCCTCACACGTCCTTTACGACTCAGCAACCCCTCCAATTCCCTCAACGTTTCCATAACTCAACCCCCAAATCAACAGTTTCTTGTAATCACCCCACAACAACAACACTCTCCTCCTCACTTTTCCTTTCAAGATCGACAAGCAATACGCGTACGCACCCACCACTTGCAACAAGATTTTGTGTTAAGTTCATTTACTGAAAAATATATATCACATGCATGCAGGCTCAGGTAGTACGAATGTTGCGAATTTCAGCAAAGGATGAGAAGATGGTAGAGGAATTTCATAGGATTCATGCAGATGCAAAGAAGTTGGGGTTTGCTCGCATTTTTCGTTCACCAACTTTGTTTGAAGACATTGTCAAGTCTATACTCTTTTGCAATTGCACGTACGTACCACATAATACATCTTGTTTTGCATGTTTTGTGGGTTGGCTATTTTGAGTTTTAGCAGATGAGAGTGTTGGTGGTGTGTTTTTTGATTAGATGGGGAAGGTCGCTGGAAATGGCTGAAGCGTTATGTGATCTCCGGCAACATTGTGGAAAGAAGGGTTCAAAAAGAAAGCGACGGAGCGGAGATGGGTCGAAGGCTGTGGACGACGACCGCTGGCAGATGAGCAGAAACTTTCCAACTCCAAAGGAAATAGCCTGTTTGGATGAGGAGACCCTAAATCGGCACTGCAACTTGGGGTACAGAGCATCAATCGTACTAGATGTGGCGAGGAATATTGAGAATGGAAGCCTCAACTTGGAGGATTTCGAATCGGCCATGTCCGATGCATCATGGATCCGCCAACGTCTGCTAAAGATAAAAGGCTTTGGTCCCTTCACCGTCGCCAATATTATGATGTGCCTTGGGTTTTACCAATACATTCCTGTCGATACTGAGACTATCAAACATTTGGAAGAGGTTTTAAAAATATATATATATATATATATATAGGAAAAAATGCAATTTATCCTCACGTGATATGAGAAATCAGCAAACAAAGCCCCCTTTGAAAATTAAAATAACAAATTATCTTCTGTATTTTAGAAAAAGAAGCAAATTACCTCTTATCTAAACCATTGATTGGGTGTTATTTTGCTTCATTTTTTAAAACTCATCAAGATAATTTGCTAATTATTTTTTTACAGGAGGTATTTGCTTATATCACATAACACAGGAGGTAAATTGCTCATATCATATAATTATCTGTATATATAATTATAATGATAATGGGTTTTATTTCCTTTGTCTTGTTTGTTCAAATATACATATATATGGTATGGCTTTGTTAGGTGCATGGGAAGACAACGGGGCTAAGCGGGAAAACTCAAACACAAGTTATTGCAGAAATCTACGACAAGTATGACCCATTTCAATGCCTGGCGTATTGGTGAGACTATTAATTAAATTATGAGGTTGAAGATGGATATTCATCAAGAATTAATATTAAATGATAATTTGGGTGCAGGATGGAGCATGTTCAGTACTATGAGAAAAGGGTAGGCAAATTGAGTGAGTTGCCACAGTCACAATATCGTAATGTTGCAACGACTAATTTGCAACTTGTAATAAATTCTGGAAGTTAAGTTTATAATAATGTAAGAATGGTTGGTATCATTAATTATCTCGTCACTTATTTATGTTGTACGTACTTGTGATCCTTGATTTTTTATCTTTTTTATTTGTTTTTTGGAATAGAAATTTGATCCCATATAAACAGTCACACAAAATGCAATACCCATATATATATGGACATTCTATATCAGAACACCAAATCACGAGGCAGAAAAACAATGGAGAAACAACAAAAAACCAAGCCTGGCTTCAACAGAGCCCAACCATAGTATGCGGCCGGCTTTACTGTCTTAATTGATTTTAGAATCCAAAGATACATTTGAATGTGTTCAAATTGCTCGATATATATATAGACATTCTAGGTAGCTCGTTTGTTGGGATTTGTTTGCTAAAAAAAAAACTACTTGATTTTGGGATCCATGAAAATTTATTTGTAAATAAAATTTTAAAAATTAGATCAAACTTATTAATAATTAACTCTATATAACGAGAAATTATTTATACTATTTTTGTGTGTAATCGAAATGTTTAAAAAGAAATACCTATATTTATATGGTAAATTGTAATTTACCAACTCGTGTTATCGAAAATAGGCAAACAACCCTCTTATAAAAAATAAAAATAGCAATTTACCCCATTGTATTTTTCAAATGTAGCAATTTACCTCTCCATGTTTTTAAAATTGAAGCATTTACTTCCCCTTCATTCTTTTAAATACAGTGGGTAAATTACTATTCATTTTTTATACGAGGATAATTTATTCGTTTTCAATGTCACAAGAGGATAACTTACATTAAACCCTATATTTATATCCCACAATGCAAAACAACGATTTTCACTACAAAAAAATAGTGCTATAGTAACGGACTTTTGCCACTGAATTTGCATAAAATCCGTTGCAAAAGGTGTTGCCACGGACATTTGCAATGAAAAATTTTCCTTTGCTAAAGGTACTAATGCTATAGTTGCAGTGGCTTTTTTCGTCCGTTGCAAAGTTTGTATGGACGATTATGTAGCACCCTCTATCGCTACTAGAGCTATATATTCCCTAGACGTCATACTTAAAGTAACCCCTATATCTATATATATAAATATGCACATAATCATCTAATCAATATGCACACGTAATCCCAACGTCATAACAGGCATAATCAACCCACAACATTATATATATATATATACATATCAAACACCACAAGATAATCCATCACAAGTAATTCCCACACTTTTAAGTCCTCTTTATACAACCAAAATGTGATTTGTATTTTAACTGACAATGAGGAGAAAACTGCCCACTGGCCTGACTTGACTGGATATAGCGTTTGGACCTAGCCTTTAATAGGCAGACATCTCAAGATCTATTTCTAAAAAAAATATCAGCACTGCGCCTGCAACTCACTAAGTAAATAACCAGCATATGTATATCAAATATAGCCAAAATAAGATAAGTAGGCAACATGAATAGAATATAGTCAATTTTATTCCAACATAATCAGTTTTATTGAACCACATAGCTAACTCGCAATAAAACAATCAATTAAACTCCATTTTTTTCAAGTTTATTTACCAAAAGGTGATATCGTGTTTTTCTCGTCAACTCAATCTCACCGATATATAAGTTCAAGTGAATCCGCTTGACAGTTGGCTCATCAATCTCATTTTGAATCACAGCTCTTTCAGTTCGCATCATAGCTCTTTTATATCGCATCATAACTCTTATATTCGCATCACAGCTCTGTTCACATCACATCATTAACTCCTTTTCATATCGCATCAAAGCTCTTTTCAATTTATTTCTTTCTCATATCACATTATAGCTCTTTTCTTTTCATTTCGCCTTTTAGGCTTTTCAACAACATCAAGGGGTATTCACATTACAATTATATTCATTTCCACTACTCCCTCATTTTTACATATATCACCATTCTTGTAAACAATTAGTAACGTAAAACCATATATCGATATATTCTCATTTTTTAGATACTCACAACACATCATACAACAAATATAATATTTTAATATATTTTTTCATTTCACGTACACTATATCGTCAATGAAATTAAATTATCCTCCACCCATATTTTCAAATAAATAAGCTTCAAAATGAATCACAAATTTATATAAAAGTAATACTACCAATAAAGGAAACATATATATAATACTAATTATTTACTTACCTCGATCTTACAACACTTTTATCTACTCAATAGATAATGGTTCAGTCCTTTCACTTTAACCCCGTATCCTATAATGAGTTATAATGCATACAATTAATATATTGAGAATATCATAATTTTTAAATAGAATATTAAATATCATTCGCACAATTTCTAATGATCCTTTAATATTTTATTTCTATCGAAATATAAATATTCGTTCTAGTTCTTTTTAATAACTAGACACTCTAGGCTTCATAAAAATACTTATAATTTAGTATTTAAATCGTAGGGATTCATTTAACCAAACCCCTTATATATTTATAACTATCATTTTTAATAACATCCCTAAATTAGATTATCATTAAAAACCTTATTTTTCCTCTTTAATAACATAATATTTCTTAAATATAATTTTCAGAATATTTCTATGAATTTCCTGTCAATTCCTTGCCATTATATATTTTAATTAAACAATAATACGTAGAATTACATATTTGGTTAATAATTCAATAATTCCTACGAACACTTTTGTAAAAGTATGAGTAGGGTCGAATCCATAGGGATTGGTTATAAATTAACTATAGTAATATTACATCTAATAAATTTAATAATTTAATTAACCAATGATATCATTTTTATATCCGATATGATATTTATTTTTACACTAATTTAAATAGCCAAACTCATAAAATATTTTGGTTAAATAGTACATGACTCAATATAAACAACATTTAATAAACGAACTAATTAAATAATTGATGGGTGTGAAATCCACAAAAAATAATTCCTACGAACACTTTTGTAAAAGTATGAGTAGGGTCGAATCCATAGGGATTGGTTTTAAATTAATTCCTTCACCTTGGTACGACCTAACGACCTCACCTTTCCTTACCTTGTGGATAGTCAGGGAACGTCCGTTGACTAAATCCCTAATCAGTAAACAACCTTGGGAACGTCCTCAAGATTTAATTTCCCGACAGCATTAAGAACTAGAAAGGCTCAATTCTAACCAATAAATTCCTATAAGGATTTATTTAAGTTACATTGTGCATTCTCCACAACATAATCAAAAGTTTCTACATAATCAATTATGCTATGTTACCACTAGTTATTGAACTAAACAAACAATTACGAATTTGCAAGTTCGATTGGCTAGGCAAATATTTTTTATAATAAATCAGACTATTTGTAATAAAAGCACAGAGAACAACACAAATACCAATATGAATAAAAGTAGAAAGCATAAATTAGATCTCACAACTCGTTCGATTCAAGCATTCACCAAGTTTTCAACCGGAATGAGAGAACTAGATATACATGCTCATGGAAGAATGCATGAAAAGAAAAGTAAGAAAATATCATAAAAACGTAGAGAAGTAGAAGAGTTCAAAAGTTATCTCTTAAAGTGAATTACATCACATATATATAGTAACTAGATACCTAATTCTACTATGATTAAAGATAGATTCCTAATTGAACTAAAAGACTAATGAAAATAAAATTATAATCCTAGTTAAACTCCTCATTCATCAAAAGATAATCCAAGCAGCTCCAATTCTTGCCAAAAATCGAGTTTGAGTCTTGTCCGAGTTTTTATTTTGGTTCTTTTCTTCATTTTCCATTTTATTTGTCCTAATACTGAAAAATAATATTTAATTAGGAGCATTTTTGTCACAGAGTAGGTCAAAATATCACATAAAATAAGCACAAAATGCGATCCTATCAAATATCTCCCCACTTAATCCTTTGCTCGTCCTCGATGCAAAGAAATTGAGATAAAATAGGTTCAAGAATTTCATTCCAAACTTTGTGGATCGCAGACGAAAGTACCCAAGCAAGAATCTAGTTAAGTGTTCAAAGAATGGTACACCATATGATAAAAGACAACTCAACAAGCTTCAAATATATGTTCCTGAAAATGATGATACCCAGTCCTTCCAATCCGAAACGTCTCATCGATGTTTACCTGGAGCCGCTGATCAAGGAGTTGTAGAATTTGTGGCACGTGAGTGCACCGATGCATGACAGTGCGAAGAATGAGACATTCCCACAATTATCTTTGTGGGAAGATAATTGACAGGGCATTGCCGGAAAACATCGGTGTTGCTCCATCTGATAACTCGTACAGAAGTGCTCATGAAGAGCAATGCTCATGTACACATAATATTTTTGTTGGAAAACGAGTAATTTGAATGCGAAACCTCCAATTTTTCCCAAAGCTTTTTCAAATGTTTTTAACGCATAGTATAACTGATTAATAACAAACTAAATATTTTGCGATACAAATATGATCCATAAAAAAAAATATTATTCCACATATTTCTCTCACTTGTCCAATGTGTTTTCATATTTTTCCTATTTTTCATTTTTATTTATTATTTTTTAATAATTAAAATAATTAAATAAATATTTTCATTAATAAAAATTAAATCATTTCAACAAAAACGAAATAATCATGTGATTTTGAGGTGACATGCAAATTTTCATACAAAAATATGCTAAAATGCTTCAAAAATGACAAAAAAAAAAGGTTCCTCAGCCCTTTGAATGTCTAGTCCCGTCACAAGGCTTTTTTTTTTGTTAAGTATAGGGGAGGAGGGTTCTTGGGGGGGGGGGGGGGTGGGGGCTGGGGGGGGGGGCGGGTATCATGTGCGTCGGATGCCATCACGTCCGCAACGGCAAACCATCGAGGGTGAGCTTCGATTGCAATTTCCTAAAACATGACCAACACGAGCTTGTCCAAGAAAGGTTTGTCGGTCCGCTTATGCTTGTCGGCCTCCCATCGCATAAGTGGACCAATGTGGGTGCCGTCGGGATCCGATGGTTGGGGGTGCTTGTCGCCGCTTGTTGCTTGCGATGCTAAAATTGGTAGCTTGTGGTGGGCAAGCGTCTGCAATCCCGGTATGCAAGGCTCCCGCTCGGGAGCTGGGGTATGCTTTTGGGTGCGCTTGCTAGTAGCTCGTTGCCTATGAAAATGGAGGCGTCAAAGGCTGCCGACGATAGCTTCCACCTCCGTCCATTGACTCCCAATGGCACCCACACAGCTTGGTGGGTGGCCAACGTCAGCAATCTTGACATTCAAGGATCCTGCTCGGGAGCTGGGGTATGCTTTACGGTGCGCTTGCTAGTAGCTCATTGCCCGCGAAAGTGGAGGCGTCAAACTGCAGCCGACGACGATCTGCACAAGAAAGCCGCTTTGGTCCCTAGGTTTGTGCTCTTTGGATCCCAACTAAGTTTCGTCCCCAATCTTCGTGCCTACTGGGGCGTGCTTGGGCGTGCTTGCGGTCGTTTGCCTACTGCGATGCTTAAATGTATTGTAGGACGGCATGTGTTGGCTTGTGTGCTTGGACATTGTGTACGTAATAGGCGCGTGAGTGGTGATTGGTGGGTGTGGGCATGTTGGATCTCTACTCGGGCAGCGACAACATCTCGTGCAAGCCGCTTTAGTCGTCAGCCCAAGCGCGCTCTTGCCTTGGCCACAATCGGTTTCCTGTGTTGCATACCTATCACGAAGCTATTCTATTGTCCCGAATGTCCCGTTTTCGCCTTGCGCTGCACCTCTTGGCGCTGCGTTGTGGGATGGACCTCGAGGTGCACGTTATGTCCCACATCCCGCGCACGACAGCACATGCTCGGGTTGTTGGCCCATTACATCGTCGCCCCGGCACGAGGACTTGGCCTCTGTTTACACCGAAAACAAGCATGCTGCGCTTCGTGCAAGTGACACCGTCACCGTTTTGGGCTCATCCCATGCGGGGGATGGAGTCAGTGAGGAATGCTATCTGGTTGATCCTGCCAGTAATCATAGGCTTGTATCAAAGATTAAGCCATGCATTTGTAAGTATGAACTAATTCAGACTATGAAACTGCGAATGGCTCATTAAATCAGTTATAGTTTGTTTGATGGTACCTGCTACTCAGATAACCGTAGTAATTCTGGATCTAATACGTGCAAGCATGACTTCTGGAAGGGATTCATTTATTCGATAAAAGGTCGACACGGGCTCTACCCATTGCTACAATGATTCATGATAATTCGACGAATCGCAGGGCCCTCGTGCCAAGGACGCATCATTCAAGTTTCTGCCTTATCAACTTTCCATGGTAGGATAGTGGCCTACTCCTGGTTGTGTCATGTGGCAGAGAATTAGGGTTCGATTCAAGAGAGGGAGCCTGAGAAACGGCTACCACATCCAAGGAAGGCAACAGGCACGCAAATTCCAGACGTATCTCTACGACCAGAAAAGTTAAAAGCAAGAAAGCGATGAACATATTTGAGCATGGGGTTTTTGAATTAATGAATTTTGGATCTACGAGGATGATATGCGAGTGAATCAGTAGATAATTTTCGCTATTCTTTGACAGGATTAAAATCCTCAAGGTAATCACATAAAGAGTTAATGTACTCGTCACTGCGTGCACGTTTAGCAGTCGTGAACCCAATGCAATATTAAACTTAGTTAGAGACATGGAAAAGTTTCATCCCATCAAACGAAATTTAACCACCCCGGTGTGTCTAACGTGAGTAATGATGGAGTGGTAAATTCATAAGTGGTATAAAATTCTCTCGTGAGTTGAATATATGCATGCTCAATGCAATCGAAGAAACATTGCCAATCAATATTTTCGATCAGTAAGTTACTACTCTCAACAGCATGCAAACTTCGTAGAGTATCAATATGCATTATTTTGCAAGTCAAAATATTACGAATGGAGAGTATATTGTACCGATCTTTGGAGGCATAGGTTGTAAATTTGAGCTTCCCGCCAAGTGCTTCTGATGACGGTGGAAGTATGCTTGGGCAGCGGGTACTACAGGAACGAGGTCCAAATCTGGAAGAGGATCCTTCTTCTCGACCCCACTTCCAGCTACTCATCCTAAATTATCTGAAAAGAAAATAAAGCAAGTAAAAAGGAAAAAAAATAGAAGAAGATATAGAAAGAGAAGAGAGAAAATCGTGCACCGACAAGATGGTTTTGAAGCAACAACGACAGCAGTGGTTGGTTGCGAATGATTTCAGCAAAATAGCATGGGCGGAACAGAGATGCTGGGTTAGGTGAAGGGGATGGAGCTGCAACGGCGATTGCGGTTAGGGACGAGAGAAATGGCAACGAGGAGCAACGACGATTTCTGGCAGAGGGGCAGAGATAGACGGCGACGGCAACGTCCTTCGAACGGTGACGTGATGAAGTGGTGGTTGTTGTGTAGAGATGGCGACGGCGATAGTAGGACAGAGGCGAGGTAACGGCGAAACATCGAAGGTGGATCTGGGTTTTTGTTTTTTTTTTGTTGGGATTGTGCCGGTCGACGGAGCTGTGATGGCCGCGACGTTGGGCGAAGACTGACGGCGAAACAGTGCGCATCGATGAGGCAGGATTAGGAGGATCTGGGCGACAGTAGCTGACGAGATGACGGCGACGTGGCTGGGCTGTTCTCGGAGAGCGGGCAGTGGCAATGGCGGCGAGAGCAGTTGAGAGAGAGGGAGAGATTCTCCGTCAATGTAATGAATTAGAATTTTTGACCTACTTTCCCTCTTTTATTTTGATTTTCGATTTTTCTCTTCTTTTTTAATTAATTAAAAATAAGGAAATAAATGAGAGGTTGACAGTCCACGAATGAGCTAAACAGATTAAGATGACCTTTTAAGCATGGGCATGCTTAATAAAATTAGCAAATCTATTTGGATTGGTATTCCAAACAGATTTGGGTGTTTCATTAAGAGTGGGCACGCTGCGCAAAATTTCATGGGTTTCCTCCCATTTAGTGCCTTTGTTTAACGTCTGTGTCTAAACTGAGGGAGATGTATTTAGATGAAGGCAGGCTCCACAAGTTGGATTTTCTCAATTGTTGGTGCATGAAAATCCTCGTAGAAAGGTTTGAGCCGATGTCCATTCACCTTGAACACCTTGTGTGTTGTGGGACTCTTGATTTTGATTGTGCCATGAGGGAAAATATTAGTAACAAGAAAAGGTCTGATCCATCGAAAACATAATTTCCCTGGAAACAATTTGAGTTTGGAGTGGAAGAGTAGAACTTTTTGTCCAAAAATGTATTCTTTCTGAGAAATGGTGCGATCATGGAATACTTTGGCCCTTTCCTTGTAAATTTTCAAATTCTCATAGGCTCCGTAACTCCTCAAGTTCTTCAAGTTGCAACTTTCTTTGCACTCCCGCTTCATCCATCGCCAAGTTGAATTGCTTGATTGCCCAATATGCCCCATGCTCAAACTCGACAGGGAGGTGACAAGATATACCATAAATCAAACATATGGAGACATAACTATAGGAGTCTTGTACGCTATACAATAAGCCCAAAGTGCGTCATCCAAGTATGTGCTCCAATCCTTTCGGTTGCGATTCACCGTTTTCTCAAGTACGAATTTGATCTCTCGATTGGAGACTTCCACTTGGCCATTCGTTTGGGGATGGTAGGCAGTTGATATTCGATTAGTGATATTATATTTCTTGAACAATGCCTCGACCACCTTGTTGCAAAAATGTGTCCCTCGATCGCTTATGATTGCTCTTGGCATACCAAACCTAGAGAAATTGTTAGCCTTGACAAATTCCACAACAGTTTTAGCATCGTCAGCTCGAGAGGCCTTTTCCTCTACCTATTTGGACACATAATCTACTCCTAAAATGATGTAAAATTTCCAAAAGAAGATGGGAAGGGACCCATAAAGTCGTTTCCCCACATGTCAAACACTTCACACACAAGTATTAGGAAAGGGGCATTTGATTGCGAGGGCTAAGGTTTCCCACCTTTTGATAATTATCACATGATTTACAAAATAGATATGCATCTTTGAACATACTTGGCCAAAACAAGCGGCATTCTAGCACTTTTCTGCCGTCCTTTTTGGTCCAAAATGACCTCCACATGCATATGAATGACAAAACTCAAGAATTGAGGGGATTTTAGTTTCAGGTACGCACCTTCAAATGATTTGATCCAAGAAAAATTTCCACAAGTAAGGTTTATCCCATACATAGTATTTGGCATCGTTTTTTATTTTGTCTTTCTTGCTCTAATAAATTCCAGTGGCAAAATGCTGGTAACTAAGAAATTGACTATGTCAGCGTACTAGGGGGTGACTCCTTGAACAGTGTGAAGATGTTCATCCAAAAACTCATCATTTAAAGGTGGTGGGTGTTCGTTAGTGACTAATCGACTAAGATGGTCAGCTACGAGGTTCCCCTCTCCTTTCTTGTCATTAATGATCAGATCAAATTCTTGCAGTAGCAATATCCATCTTATAAGTTATGTCTTTGACAACAGGTATCTCAATACTGCATGGTCAGAATACACAACATCTTTAGTTCCAAGTAAATAGTGACGAAATTTTTCTAAAAATCAAAAACGATAGCCAAAAGTTCTTTTTTCATTGTTGTGTAGTTGCTTTGAGCACTGTCCAACATTCGTGAAGCAGAGTATATCATGTGGGGATCTTTTTCAATCTTTTGGCATAGGAAAGCCCCAATGGCGTGATTGCTGGTGTCACACATTATCTCAAAAGGGTGGTTCTAATCAGGAGGATGAATCACTGGTGCTGATGTCAGGGAGTCCTTCAACTTATCAAAGGCTTTCGCACAAGTCTTATCAAACTCAAAATTTGCGTCTTTCTATAGCAACACACACAATGGTTGGGCGATCTTTGAAAAGTCCTTGATAAACTGTCAATGAAATCCTACATGACCAAGAAAAGAATGAATCTTCCGCCAGTGAGGCAAAGATTTTATTACGTCTATTTTAGACCTATCTGCTTCTATCCCCTTAGATGATACGATGTGCCCTAGAATTAAACCTTGATCTACCATGTAATGATATTTTTCATAATTCAGTATGAGATTCTTTTCTATGCACCTTTCAAGGACTTTAGTTAATTTTTCCAAACAATCTTCAAAAGAATTTCCATAAACAAAGTCAGAGAAAATACAATCTTTTCTATGAATTGTTCAACAAAGTCAGAGAAAATACAAACCATGCATCTTTGAAAGGTAGCGGGCGCGTTACACAAACCAAAGGGCATTCTTCTATAAGCGAAAGTTCAGAATGGGCATGTGAACGTGGTTTTCTCTTGATCTTCGGTTGCCACTAGAATTTGATGGAAACCTGAATATCCATCAACACAACAGTAGTGAGAACGACCGGCTAACCTTTCTAACATTTGATCTATAAATGAGGGTGGGAAATGATCTTTTCTAGTGGCGGCTTTAAACTTTCTATAATCAATACAAACTCGCCACCCATTCTGAACACGAGTGGATACCAAATTTTCAAAAGAATTATACATGTTTTCTTAGGCACCACTTGAGTCGGATTTACCCACTCACTATCGAAAATTGAAAAGATCATACCTGCATCGAGGAGTTTCAAGATCTCTTTTTTACCACTTCTATCATCAAAGGGTTCATTCGGCATTGAGCTTCCCTTGATGGTTTAGTGCCTTCTTCTAGGAGTATCCTATGCATACAAGTCGAAAGGTTTAATCCCAATGTCAGCGATAGTCCACCCAATGGCTTCTTGGAACTCATGAAGTACTCGGATCAATTTTTCCTCCTCAAAGCTAGTGAGCTTGCTTGAAATGATTACCGGCAATGTATTGTTCTCTCCCAAGAAGGGGCACCTACGATATAGAGGGAATATTTTTGGTGTGAGAGTGCAGTAATTCAACGAAAGCAACATTGAGAGGTAAGTTTCGGAGAGCTTCGAGCTCAAAGACAATTTCACCGATGCTCGGATCCATGACCATGTTTTCTTCTAGAATTTTCGCCTTCTCTAGCACGAGACTTTCTTCCAATGTGTATTTCATCTGATCCTCACCGTTAGTTGCTGCAAAATTCTGCACAAGGGGGTAAAAAGCATCTACAAGAAGAGTGGTCGGTAAATTAATTGGGTACCTCATGGATTCATAGATGTTAAATCTTATTATTTCACTGTCAAATTCCATGGTGAGACTTCCATTGTACACATCGATTTTCATTCTAGTTGTCTTGAGAAATGGTCTCCCTAGCAAGATTGATGTGGAATTGGGGGAGTTGTCCTCCCTCATATCCGACATGTAAAAGTCGGCAGGAAAAACCAACTCATTTACCTATACTAGAACATTTTTCAAGACTCCTTCGGGGTAGACTATTGAGTGATCCGAAAGTTGGATGACTACCCATGTTCCCTTTAATTGACCAAAATTTTAAAACTCGAAAATGGTGAGGGGCGTAACATTAATAGAAGCTCCAAGATCAAACATAGCCCTCTTTATGTCAATCAAACCAATTTTACAAGGAATAGAAAATGTACCTGGGTCCTTCCACTTTGGGGGTAGTTTTCATTGGAGGATTGCAGACACATTCTCCTCCATACTTACCCATTTGTTTCCTTTGAGTTTTCCTTTTCTAGTGCACAACTCTTTGAAAAATTTCGCGTAGTGGGGTATTTGCTAGATAACATCAAATAAAGGGATGTTTACCTCCACTTTGCGAAATATCTAAAAAATCTCTTTTTCTTCTTCCTCCTTCTTTACTTTTGTGAATCTTTCCGAGAAGGGAGGTCTAGTTACCAAAGCTTTAGGGTGGTCTTCTTCGGGTTCGATCTGTTCTTGTGGGACTTCAATTTCTTTTTCTGACTTTCTTTTCAAAGCGTGTCCATGTTTAGTACCATCTTCGTCCACATTTCCTGCAGTTCCTTGCCACTGCGAACCACAATAGCACTAGCATTTTGTTTAGGGTTAAGAACAGACTGAGAAGGTAGCTTACCTTGGGATTCCAATTTGCTAATAGACGACGCCAATTGGCTGATTTGAGATTCCAGATTTTGAATGCTAGTCTGGGTCTGCTGTTGAAACTGCTATGTTTGTTGCTGGAATTACTATGTGTTGGTCACTAGTGCTTTCATCATGTTTTTGAGAGATGGACTAGGCATGGGATTAGGCGGAGGAGTGGTATAGATGGCTGTATTGGGGGGTATTTGAAAGTTTTGGTGTTGGGTACCGTAACTCAGGTTCAGATGATCCCTCCATCCGGGGTTTTAGGTGTTTGAGAAAGGGTCATATTTTCTCTGTTGTTGTCTGGTGAATCGTCCTACGACATCAGCATGTTCGGTGGTTGATTCTTGAATAGTTAGGCACATGTCGATGGCATGCCCTATTAAAGCGCAAATGCCAAAATGCCTCGTTGGTGTTTATCTACAACAATTTTTTCAACAGGGATGTGAGTCTATTCAAACGATCTTCAAGAGTAATTACCTCGTTGCTCCTTTTTGGTAGATCATCGTATTTGACCCCGAATTGTTGTGTATTGCACGCCGTAAATCAGATTTCGTGCTTCAGTTGGGGTTTTATTGAACAGTGCAACTCCATAGACCTTCATAGAAGTACTGGATCAACAGGTGGCCCGGGATCTGATGGTGGGGGCAGCTTTCCACTAGTTGATTGAATCTTCCCTAATATTCAAAAAGACTCTCTCCTGCAAATTGGTGAATCCCATTGATCTCCTTCTGGACTGTTGTGGCTCGTGAAGTGGGGAAATATTTCTCAAGAAACTGTCTCTTGAGATCATTCGATGTTGTGATGGATCACTCAATTTGACTTGTCCTCGTTGATACCTTGTGGTCGCACTCCGGAGCAGACCACGTGAAATTCCTTCAGATACTTATGTGGATCTTCACCTGCGAGACCACGGAAAGTAGGAAGTAAATGAATCAATCTAGATTTTAGTTTAAAGTTTACCACTAAATTTGGGTACTCAATGCATTGTGGCTGCTGGTTTAGATCGGGTGACGTCATATCCTTGATTGATCTTTCAGGAATCAAAGCCATGATTTCTCCTCCGAATTCGCTCGCGGATTGCGTGAATTCAAATGTTATGTCCTTTCGCCTTCGTAGGGAGCGGGTGTTCCTTCAGATTGTTGCTTAGTCTCCCAACGAAGTCGTCGTGCGGTCTTCTCGATCTCGTGATCGTATTCTAGTTTACATGTACGAGAAGACCTTGGCATCAATGATGATAAAAATCAAGTAAAGAATAAATCTACGTAAAAACGCCAGTCCCGGCAACGGCGCCAAAATTTAATGAGTGTCGAAACCACAAAAAATAATTTCTACAATATTTGCGAAAGTGGGAGTAGAGTCGATTCCACAGGGACTTGTTTAAGTCAATTTCATTAAGAAAAATAAAATAGTTGGGGGCGTGTTTGATGGTAGAGAGAAATAATTAATAACTAAAATAAACTAGAAAGCAATTAAAACTACCAGGCGAAGATATGAGAGGAAACTTTTTCGGTTAAGGTTAGGTTCATGCTTGATTCTGTGAGTTGATCATTGATGCAAATATACCACTTGCGTAAACAAATAAATCAGTTATGGTCATTGATGCGACCTAACAAACTCACCTTTTCTTACCTTTTCGTAAGCCAAGGTACGACCGTTGGTTAGATCCCTAATTAGCAGATAATCCTGTGAACGTGCGCAAGATTTAATCTATTAAGAGCATTAAAATTTTGAAAAGCCTGATTCTAATTAACAAATTTTTACGAGGATAATTCGTTCAAATTAAATCATGTATTCTCCATAACATAACTAACTACTTTGACATAATTAATTATGCTACATTGCTACTAAGTATTGAACTAAACAAATAATTACACGGATTTGTAAAGTTCAATTAGATAAGCAAACCTTCTTGATAATGAACAATTGGCCACATTATTCATAAATCAAATGTTTGTAATAAGGGCTTCGAGAATAACATGAATGCTTAATTAACAAGTGTAAAAAGAGCATATTAGATCTCACAATAATTCACGAATCAAGCAATCACCATAACCTTGGCCAGAAAGTAATGAAATTAGCCGGGCTTGTTAATGAAAGAAAAATAAGAAGTTGAATTCCATTAACACTAGCAATGAATTAAAACTAAAAGAGAGAGTATGAAAGTGAAATAATCTATTGAATTCAAAGTGTTCTATTCAATTCCAAGTACGTTTTACAAATAGAGATACCCCCCTATTTATAATAAAAGTCTCCTACGAATCTAGACATGGGGGGCTTAAGTACATGATTGGTTCCAAAAATGTCAACAAATCATCAATCACGTATTTAAAGTAGTCCTTGCCAAAATTCAGCAAATCATTTCCTTTCTTCTCTTGCGGAAATTGCATCTTTCCTTTCTTCATCTGTGTTGAACAAATCACTATCGTAGGCATGTTTTGTCAATCCTGCAAAATTGCCTTGAAATCTTCTCTTCCCTTTTTGGTGCCTTCAATATTAGTTTTGGCTTGATTTTGCCATCTTTATCCCATATCATCCCTTTTAGCTGAATATGAAATAAATTCACAAGATTAGGAATACTTTTGGCTCAAAAGGAAGATTAAATCACTATAAAATCAGTAAAGTTTGTATAGTTATCACTAGGCATCTCAAAGGTCAGAGTCCCCGATAGGCATGGGAGCCGGACAGGGAGCGTAGGGCCAAGATGGCCTGTGTTGGGCACAAAAGCAGCCGAGAGGCTACGTGTGACGTTCAAGGTTGCTCCCCCGGCTGCGAGATATCAGGGGCAACACCTCTCGTGCGATTGGGTGATCTAGGAAAGCACTCCAAGGCCTCGTGATTCAATTCATGGCACGCGCTATCAGATTCTAGCCGTCCATGGGGGTCCGTTGGCTAAGATGTGCGGTCGTGCGGTGATGCAGCATTGTGGACAAATTATGAAGCCATGCCGAAAGCAAGAAGGCATCTCAGGCATGCCGTGCGGGATCAAGTAGGATATCGGCATATTGGATGGGCCTCGGACTTAAGATGCGATCGTACTCGTGCGAGGCATAGAAGATGGCCATCACGAAGCCGTGCGCCGGGAATGCCTCGAGTGAGCATTGGGCATGAGACGGGTGCATGCAGAGCGCTGTAATGCCAAGGCTGAGCGAGGATGCTCCTTGCCATCGAGGAATGCGTCGGCGGGTTCCGATATTGTGGCGAGACGCATGATGAGACTAGCTAGTCGGGGTTGGCCGTTAAGAGACGCTAAGGCGTGTGTGCCGAGACCCTTGGCTAACATGGGCATTTTGGATAGGCGAGCGCAAGGGCACGCAATGTCGAGAAGGAATGCATTTAGATGTTGTGCTAGCGAGCTTCAGTGTTGAAGACACGCGATGGAAAGTCGGTATACTGTAAGATATGCAAAGGTTGGTTGAAGTTTGTGTGTAACTTGAGATGCACACGGGCGAAAAATACATCCCGCTGCGAGACAAAAGAGTCCGCCCATGACAGTTGGTATCAGAGCTCGGTTAATCCCGGGCTCCCGTAGGAGAGTTGTCTCTAGTTGAAGATCTGGATTGGCACACGAGCTCTACGACAGGTAGAGGCAATTAGGTTGAGACTATCACTCGAGACAAGACAGACCGAATTACGGCAGAGTTGTGTTAGTTTGTTGCCTTGAGCTTTAAAATGCTTCAGCGAGCCGATTGTGAGACGGTATGGTTTTGGGGGATGTCTGCCAAATAGATTATGTTGGATAGAGTTTTTTAGTGCGTGTTTAGGCTGCTTCAAAGAGTAAGCGGCAATAGTCCAACTTCATTGTTGATGGTTGGCAGTTGGATGAGCGTCGCAGATATGTCGAGCGAGCTGTCAGTCGTGTTTCAAAACTTTTTTGTTTTTGGGCAAAATGATAATTAGATTTTAGAATTCATCTTGGCTTCCCTAAGCGAGAGGTGGACATGCCGATGCGTCGGGTGTACTACGAGAGCCAGAATTGCGAGATAAGCAACTATGTGTGCGGAACTGCCGCAAGTCAGGAGGTGATCTAGGCGATGAGGCCGTTTTGGTGGGCGAGATGCCACCTTATGGGGAGAGTGGTGGATGAAGGGTCACCTTCGCAAGAGATTTTGAGGAACCATCCAACGGGGAAGGATGAGCATAAAAGTTGAGGTGCCTACGCACAGTTGCACATGAAGTGCTTAGAACAAGCCATCCTTGGGTTTTCTAAAGATGGAATGCTTCAAGATCTAGGGGGCATAAGCATCGTTAGATGAGAATGATAACTTGTCTGAAGCTTGAGTGGGGACAATCCACTAAGCCGTGTTGGGTGATTGAGAATATTCTTCGAGGGAATTCTGACACCATATTAAGGCTCTTTAGTTTAAAGATATCCGAGGGGACTACAGTATGGAGAATTGTGGGGAGCATCTGAATCCATTGGCACCATGAGCGGCATGGTGTTACCGGGCGGAGATTCGAAAATCCCAATCTTGCTTTCGATGTTAGACATCGTGCGATTAGGGTGGGGAATGAAAACTGTAATCATGATGTGCAGTCGGATCGAACGGGGATTTGAAAATCCTAACCTTGCCGATGCAGTCGGATCGATGGGGGACTTGTGTTTGAGTTTTGCGGTTGGGTTAGGGACACAAAATCCTAGTCCTGCATTAATTGAGGGCGACAATTCTGTTTTCCGTGTTGAGTCAAGGGAGGACTCTATGGAGAGACGATCGGTCCATGAGCAGCGTGGTTCCTACAGCTTGAGGCATTCGACCTACGTGCTTGCAAGTGTTTAAATGTGGTCAACCGTAGAGGCGGGTTTGCCTGTTTGCCAAGGACGACAACACCTCGACTGGGGGAGAGATTGCGAAGCGTGCGTAGAGACTCCACACTTCATTCGTTCCAGATCAATTCAGGTGCATTTGAGACACTGATTTGAGGGACAACACATATTTAGAGGCGTACTTGACAGGACTTGGAGCACAGTTTGCTACCTACCACTTGAGAATGTTGGGAAGAGAGTACATAATGCATGTACAAACTTCCGACCTACGTTATGAATGAGTGTATTCAAGAACTAATCCTTGGGGGAAAAAAATCAAAGAGCAATAGTTCGGAGAGAGTGTAGAAGCGTACACAGCCTCCATCATCAGTTGATCAACAGTTCGGAAGAGAGTGTAGAGAGAGGCACAGGCTTCCAAAAATGGTTGATAGGATCGTATTTTGTGCTTATTTCATGTTATATTTTGACCTATTTTATGACCAAAATGCTCCTAATTAAATATTATTTTGCAGCATTAGGACAAATAAAATAAAAAATGAAGAAAAGAACCAAAATGGAAATTCGGATAAGATTCAAACTCAATTTTTGGCAAGAATTTGGAGCTGCTTGGACTACCTTTTGATGAATGAGGAGTTTAACTAGGATTATAATTTTATTTTCATTAGTCTTTTAGTTCAATTAGGAATCTATCTTTAATCCTAATAGAATTAGGTATCTAGTTACGATATATATATGATGTAATTCACTTTAAGGGACAACTTTTGAACTCTTCTATTTCTCTACGTTTTTATGGTATTTCTTACTTTGATTTTCATGCGTTCTTCCATGAGCATGTCTAGCAAGTTGTCTCATTCCGGTTGAAGATTTGGTAAATGCTTAATTCCAACAAGTTGTGAGATCTAATTTATGTTTTCTACTTTTTATTCATATTGGTATTTGTTCTCTGTGCTTTTATTACAAATAATCTGATTTATGAATGATAGGTACCGTTACTCATTGTCAAGAATATTTGCCTAGCCAATTGAACTTGTAAATCCGTAATTGTTTGTTTTGTTCAATAACTAGTGGTAACATAGCATAATTCATTATGCAGAAGTTTTCGATTATGTTGTGGAGAATGCACAATCTAACTTAAATAAATCCTCATAGGAATTTATTGATTAGAATTGGGCCTTTCTAGTTCTTAATGCTGTCGATAAATTAAATCTTGAGGACGTTCCCAAGGTTGTTTACTGATTAGGGATTTAGTCAACGGACGGTCCTTGACTATCCAAAAGGTAAGCAAAGGTGAGGTCGTTAGGTCGTACCAATTGCCACAACCAATTTATCTATCATGAATGATTGTTATCTTTGACCGTGAAATATGATCCTGTCTTTAACTAGAATATTTTTTTCTTCTATTTATCTCTTCTAATTTTATTAGCTCTTTAGTTTAATTTAATTTTTATTTTTATTCTTCTTCCAATCAAAAATCCCCTTAATTATTTTTATTTTTGAAGGAATTAATTTAAAACCAATCCCTGTGGATTCGATCCTACTCACAAGTCTACAAAAATGTTCGTAGGAATTACTTTTGGTGGATTCGACACCCATCAATGGTTGAGCAATAATCGGGAAGAGAGTGTAGAGCGAGGTACAAACTTCTGACTCCAATGGGCTACTGATGGGTGTCGAGACCATAAAAAATAACTCCTACAATACTTGTAAATGTGAGAGTAGGGTCGAATCCACAAAGATTGGCTTTAAGTTGATTTCTTTAAAAGAAATAGAAAATAATGGGGGGAGATTTGATGATAAAAAGAAGTAATCAAAAACTAAATAAATAATTAAAAATAAAAAGAAGTAATCAAAAACTAAATAAATAATTAAAAATACCTGGTGAAGATACAAGAGAGAGATTTTCGGGTTAAGTCTAGTGATCATGCTTGATTCTTGTGAGTTGATCATTGATGCAAGAATAACACATGTATAAATAAATAAATCAGTTATAGTTGTTGGTACGACCTAACAACATCATCTTTCCATACCTTTTCGTCAGCCAAGGTACGACCGTTGGCTAGATCCCTAATTAACAGACAACCCTGGGAACGTCCACAAGATTTAATCTATTAACAACATTAGGAATTAGAAAGGCCTGATTCTAATCAACAAACTCCTACAAGGACAATTCGTTTAAACTAGATCATGCATTCCCCATAATATAACTAATTATTGTGACGTAATTAATCATGCTACGTTGCTACTAAGCATTGAAATAAATAAACAATTACACGGATTTATAAAATCCAATTAGCTAAGTAAACCTTCTTGATAATGAACAGTTGGCCATATCATTCAAAAATCAGACGTTTGTAATAAAAGTACAGAGAATAGCATGAATATTCATTTAACAAGTGTAAAGTGCAGATTAGATCTCACAACATAATGGGAATCAAGCAATCACCATACTTTAACCAGAAAATAAGGAATTTAGCCGGACATGTTAATGGAAGAACACACTAAGAAGTGGAATTCCATTAATTCCGATTTTAAAATAAAAATAAAAGAGAAAGGATGAACAAAGAATTATATAGAGTTCCAATCAATAACTCACTCCCTTCAAATGAAGAGACCCCCCATTTATAATAAAAGTCTCCTACGAATCTAGACGTAGGGGGGAGATGAATACGTGATTAACTCTAAAAAGGTAAATAAATCACAAGAGATAAGCTTTAAAGAATCCTTTCTAAACCTAAACACTTCATTCCTTTATCTTTTGCGGAAGTTACTCATATTCCTCCTTATCCCGAGTTGACCACTCCACTAAGCGCGGGCACGCTTAGTCAATTCTGTAGAAATTTCCTTGTCATCTCCTTTTTTTCCTTTATGATGCCTTCAATTTCGATTTTAGCTTGATTTTTGCCATCTTTGCCTCATATCTCCCTTTTTGCTGAATATGCAATAAAATCACATAATTAGGGATGTTTTGGCTTAAAAAGAAAGATTAAATCGCTATAAAAAATCATGACAATTGCATAGTTATCAGCTACATTGTCGAAGATAGTGTAGAAGAGTCCACAGACTTCATTGAGGCACTATTTGTGGAGAGCTACCCGCCACTTTGGGAAGAGAGTGCAGAGAGAGGCACAGACTTCAGCTTTGAGTTTTCGTGTTGAATTAAGTGCATCAGATGCACTATTTGGGAAGAGGGTGTGTTGAGATGATCACATCAGGTGCAGCTGAGGCACCATTTTTGGGGAAAACACGGGGTGCAGAAGAGGCAGTTCAGGATTGAAGCGCTCGAAAGAGCAGGAGGTCGATCTGGTGTTGCATGATACTAAGAGAGAGTATTGGGCACTGCTTACACCTCAATCTTTTGTGTATATGTGTTCATGAGGACGTCAATATACCGAGTGGGGGAGAATGTCACTAGCCGCTTCTTGGGCAAGACGGCCGGCAGTGACTTGCAGAGGACGTGCAGGTGTCTAGGGGATGCCGACCGGCACGCAGGTGAGGAAACGGCCATCGAGCAGAGACTCTTACTGATTGAGGATTGCAAAACTGTTGTTATGGGAACTTCCTTGATGTGTGGGGATGCTATCCACCAAATATAAAGTCATTCCGAGGACGTTTCGGCACGGAGATATAAGGGCGACCATCAGGCGCCACTCTGTGCGCAAGCAGGAGAGAAATGCGTGAAGCAGAGTGCTTCAACCTTGGAGATTTGCAAAACTGTTTCAATGACGAGATCCTTGGAGTGTTGGGAACAAGTCCAAGAAGCTTCAGAGATAGAAGGTTCCATTTGAGTAGGAAATGATGATGATGTTCAGCGTCTACCAGTGCAGTGGCGAGACTGTAGTTTCAAAGTATTGCACGGGCAATTCCTCAGCGATAGATGATCAGATGGGATTGAAAGTCAAGAATTACGATGTGGAATTCGTAGGCTACTCTACGGTTCAAGCAGCACATGATTTGGATGTCGGTTGAGGGAGATGCAAAAGAAGTGCGCCCCTCGGCCATTTCAGTGTCTACTTTTGAAATAAGGAAAAACTTTTTTAAGCCTATTATAAGGGGGGGGATGCAGTGGCGAGCTCCAACTAGCCCTCCCGTGCAGGATGGCAGTGGCGGTAGGCAAAGTCGACACTAAATGAGTATCTCTTGGTGGCATGTTGAGGGCCTTCAAGAGCCGACTCTTGGCATTCAAAAAAGTGTTTAGAGTCCCCGAAAAGCAGGGGAACCGAAAGGGCAGCGTAGGGCCAGGATGGCCTGCACTGGGCGTAAAAGCAGTTGAGAGGTTCTGTGTAATGCGCAAGGTTGCTCCCCTGGCTGCGAGATATCAGAGGGAACACCTCTCGTGCGAATGGGTGATCGAGGCAAGCACACCAAGATATCCTGATCCGACTCATGGCACGCGCTATTAGGTTCTAGCCGTTCATGGGGGTCTGTTGGCTAAGATGAGCGGTCATGGAGCGACGCCGCACTGTGGAAAAATTATGAAGCCACGCCAAAAGGCAAGAAGGCATGTAGGGCATGCCGTGCGGGATCAAGGCAGGATGTTGGGATATTGAATTGGCCTCGGACTTAAGATGTGGTCCTACTCGGGCGAGGCATAGAAGACGACCACGACAAAAGCATGCGCCGGGCAAAGCTTTGAGTGAGCAATGGGCATGAGACGGGCGTTGCGGGCGCATGCGGAGCGTCGTAATGCCAAGGCGGAGCGAGGATGTTCCTTTCCATCGAGGAATGCGTCGGTGGGTTCCAAGATTGTGGGCAAGACGCATGGGGCCAGCCGCTAACAGATGCTAAGGCGCGCGTGCTAAGAACCTCGGCGAACATGGGCATTTTGGATAGGCGAGCACAAGGGCATGCAGTGTCGTGCGGGGATGCATTCAGATGTTGTGCTAGCGAGCTTCAATGTTGAAGAGACGTAACGGACAATCGGTAAACTCTGAAAATTGCGAACGCTGGTCGAAGGTTGGGTGCCGCACAGGCGAAAGTTACATTCCACTGCGAGACAAAAGAGTCCGCCCATGATACACGGAGAGGTAGTGATAATGAATAACACCTGGCTCTATGAGTCTGGTAATTGGAATGAGTATGATGTAAATCCTTTACTGAGGATCCATTGGAGGGTAGAAGCACTTATTACAGCAAATTCCAGCTATTCAGTTATTATCTCTTCTATTATTGGTGAATTCTTGCATATACCAAATTTGAAGAAGAATAGCGCCCACCACAGTAAAGCTTTCCCCGAGCAGCAGCCGACTACAAATAATGGTTGAACATCATTAATATATGTTTTTCCCAAAAAACGGTTGAAGAGATTATAGCAGCCTTTTGAGAGGGAGGTTGCTGACAACAAGCATGATTGGATCTCTACCATAATCTAGTCACTGAAGAAAGTATCCCCCATGAGCCTTAAAATTTCTCTTTGATGGATTAGAGAAGGGAGGCTCGAGGGCATTAGTAAATGCCTCGTCCGAGAATTCAGAATGGTTGGTCATGTCCTCCGTTGGGAAGTTAACAAAGATTTTATTGAGGGTTGCAGAGCAATACTATTGGACAAGGATAGAAACCCGAAGTAGGAGCCCTCTAACGTAGAGTCAATCAGCGATGGTGGACCATTACTTCTCCAAAGTAAACGACCGCAACTGGGAAGATTTAAAGCTCCCAGTGAGGTCCAATTTACCTGCATATGCCATTACTAAACTTTAATTCTTGATGGCTTGTATTTAGTTACAAAACCACACAACTCTAGTTCAGGACTTACTTCAAATAATGTTGTCACAAATGTTAGCCAAGTAATGATATGAGAAGTCTGAAGTAATAATGTGAGATCGTAATCGGCACAGTTTCTATCGACCTAAGTTCATTGAAAAAAAAAGTCTGGTGTCAGCAGCCGCTGTAATTCGAGCTCCAATAGCGTATATTCAAGTTGTTGCAGTTAAATAGCTCGTAGTTGGACTTTGGGTTGGGCTGACCGGTTCGCCTCTGGTGTGCATCGGTCGTCTCGTCCCTTCTACCGGCGATGCGCTCCTAGTCTGCTGCCGTTGTGTGACGCCCCAAAAATTATAATACATAATGGTACAATTAATTGGTAACTCTTATGAAAAATAATTAATTGATAAATAAATTATAGGTCATAATTGGAATATAATAAAACTTGAATGAATTAAATTCGTTATATTATTTGGGGACAACTTATATTAATTAAGAAAATTTTGGAAGGACGTGATGGGTATTTTGATAAGAATCTAATTAATAAATAAAATAATAATAATATTATATAATAATTTTTGAATTGGACTTGGACACGTTATAAGTCGGCTTACTTGACTTAATTGTACCACAATAAATCATTGTCTGATCCAAAAGAGCAAAGTATGAAAGTTTAATATTATGGATAAATTCATAAGAAGCATGAATTCTGGAGCCTCATCATCAGGGGACAACCAAGAAAATTCGAATATAATCACCACAGGAGAAACATTGTGGGAAGACAGAGATCTATTTGATTGGAAACCTCCAAAAATTAATACTAAAGAAATTTATAACAAATCGTGTAATGATTTTAAGTCAGCATATACTGTAAAGACAGAAGAACAAGTTTTACCTTTAGTATCTGATCAATAAACATTACATTTATTTTCAAAATCTTCTATTATTAAACATATTAAGAATGGTTATAAATTTCTGCATATTGGTCTTATTCAAATTGCTATAAAACCTTTAACAAGGGAAGGATTAGACACCAGTGTGTTTCTTGCTTTAAGAGATTGTAGACACTTATATTTTTATGATTCCTTACTTGGTTTAGTAGAAACTAGTCTTTGTAATGGTCCAATTTATTTCAATTCTTTTCCAAATTTTACCATTTCTCTTAATGATCCTCATATTTTGGATATTCTCACTTTAAATGTAAAAAATTACAATTATAAAATGAAGTCAGGATCTCATATTTATTAAATATTTTATAGATTACATTACAAAATTACCAATACTGGCCTAGATATTCAAGCCATATTGCACACTAAATCACCAGGTCAAACAGTATTTTGGGAAATAAATAGAGCTAAATCTCATCTTTTAGTTCCAAAAACTATAGAATGGAAAAATGTCATTTTACCGGAAACATGGAATCTACCACTCGGATCAATTCCCCCTATTCAGCACATAAAAAATTCAGAAATTGACCAAATTACTCAACATCCTAATGGATCTGTAGGAGTAAAATTTTGTAGACAAAATTCATTAAAAACAAATAGATCTTCATTCTCTCATCCTATCACCCCTTCTAGACACTCAACTTAAGAAACAATTAGACCTACTACCTCAAAATTTCAAGGAATAAGAATAGATCAAAATCTTGCACAACCAATATATCAAGACTATGAGGAAATAGGATTCCCCAATTCTGCACCATCACAAATTCTTACAATTACCAAAGAATTTCTTAAAAAGACTTTCTTTCTGAAGAAAATATTTCTAATAGAAAATGGTTCATGAGTAATTTTTCTGAACCCCAAAGAGCAAACATCAGATCTGAAAGGTATGAGTACATTTCATACACTAAACAAAATATTCCTTTTTTCTCCTATTTATTCCAAACATATGGAGATGATAAATTAACAGTCATCCAATAAACTCTCAAAAAATGGACAAAGCTTGATGGGTCAATAATCTTCAGCGAACATCCACTTTTAGAGGAATCTGGTATCTCCATAAAAGGTCAAATCATCAAGTGTCTTCCACCAATGAGGTAAGCACTGTTCAAATTAAACAAAATAATTTTTCAAGTTTAATCCTTCATTCTATAGGAAAACAATTAGATAGGATAGAAAACAAAAATGAAAAAACTTTAGAAAAAAAAGAGCCCTTATCATCTTCTCTAATAATGTCTAAAGATCAAACTCTTCACATTACTGCTAATAATCTTCCTTTTCAAATTTTTGATTATATATCAAAATTAAATTCAGAAAAATCTATTCTCTTAGGTATTCAAGAGAAATTAAGAGATCTAGGTAAAGACAAAGTCATTAATACAATTGAACAAAATCATGAAAATTCTGATAATGAACAAATTTTTAATTCTATTAACCCTGTCCAACATTTATCACCTTATAAAAATTATTATAAACCAACTCCCCCTGATCTAAAAATAGAAGAAGTCCAAAATTTCAAGTCTTTTAATGGAAATTCAATATTTGAATGGAACTTAGATACATTGTCTGAATATCAAATTCTTAGCTTATGTAAACAAATGGTTATGGTATCAAATATTTACAAAGAAAGGGCAGGATTAACTGATGAAGATGCTGCTAAAAATCTTATACTAAGATTCAATGGTCAATTAAAAGGTTGGTGGGATAATACTATAAATGCTGATGCCAAAACTCAAATTCTTTCAAGTGTTAAAAAAGATCAAGAAGGAAATATTATTAATAATGATGAAGGAAGACCCATTTCTAATGCAATATCTTCTGTAATATATACAATTACTATTCATTTTATAGGAAATCCTCAAATATACCAAGAAAGGAATACAGAATTTTTGTAAAATTTAAAATATAGAAAACTCCATGATTTTAGATGGTATAAAGATGTCTTTTTATCCAAAATCTATGAATTAAATGATGCAGATAGTTAGTTTTGGAAAGAAAAATTTATTTCAGGATTACCAAAATCATTTGCAGAAAAAATTCATGAAAAAATTAAAGAAAAATATGAAAATATTGCATCCCTTTCTTATGGAGAAATTGTAAATCATTTTAATTTAGTAGGATTACAATTGTGCAATGATTTTACTTTAAAAGCCCAATTAAAGAAACAAAATCTTACTACTAGAAAAAGAATTAGGAAGTTGGTGTGAAAAATTTAGATTTCAAAAAATAAGGTCACTATCATCATCATCAAAATCAAACACTATAAGAATCATAGAAATAGATCATCAAGGAAAACTCCTTTTAAATCCTCTAATAAACTCTTTTCTAAACCTAATTTTCAAAGAAAAAGTTTCTCAACGAAAAAGTATTCTAGTGTCCTAACTCCATTATATGTCATAAATGCCAAAAATCAAGTCACTATGCCAGAAGTTGTAGAATGCGAAAGAAAATTTATGAATTAAGTCTAGGAGAAGAATTAACAAATCAATTATTAAGAATTCTAGATGAAGAAGATTTAAAAATATTTGAAATTGAAAATTCTAGCTTAGAAGAACAACTGGATTGAATCCAAACAGATGAAGGATATTCCTCCTCAGAAGAAGAATCCCAAAATTCAGAAAATAAATATGAATGTACTAGTTGTTCACCATAATTATGTCTTTGTAATAAATATGAATGTACTAACCAATTTTCCTTAATCTTAGATCTTATTGATAAAATCCAAAATCCTGAAGATAAAGAGATTTACCTCCATAAACTTCAAGAATTAATTTCAACTGAAAATCCTCAGAAAATAAAACCCCCTCCTAAAATAGATTTCTCAGAAATTATGAATATGTTTGATTCTTCTAATTCTAAAGTTTCAATATCTGACCTAAAACATGAAGTTATACAATTATAAAAGGAAGTAAAAACTTTAAAAAGAAAACCATGATCAATTACAACAGGAAATTTTAATCATAAAACTTCAAAATCAAATTTCCAAAAAAAAATTCTAACAAAATATCCCCATCTTAAGTCTCTGAAGAAGAAGAAACGTTTGTTAATACAATCTCTAGAGTTGCTTATCAAAAATGGTATGTAAAAATTAATTTAGTTATTGAAGATTTTAAGTTAAATGCCTTAGCTTTAATGGATTCAGGAGCATACATGAATTGTATTCAAGAAGGATTAATCCCCACTAAATATTTTGAAAAAACTCTCAGCTGCTAATTCAGCTAGTCTCAAAATTAACTTCAAACTTTCAAAAGCCCATGTGTGTAATAATGGAATTTGTTTTAAAACTAGTTTTGTGCTATTTAAAGATCTTAATACTCCAATATTTTTAGGAAATCGTTTTTCTCCAAATGCTTTATCCAATTAATGTAAGTTCTGAAGGGGTTAGAACTAAAGTCATGGAAAAAGATATCTTATTTCAATTTCAATTCCCTGTAACCAAAAGAGATATTAAAGTAGTACAAGATACTTTTATATTTCAAGAAATTAGTAATAAAGAAAAATAAGTTCTCTTTTTAAAAGATGAAATTTCTCTTAAAAAATAGAAGAACAAATTTCTGCACTCTTAAAAAATAGAAGAACAAATTTCTGCACCTTTCACTCAAAAGAAAATTCTTGAATTTCAAAATCAAATTCAAAAACACATTTGCTCAGAATTACCAAATGCATTTTGGGAAAGACAAAAACATGTTATCACTCTCCCTTATGAAATAGATTTTGACTAAAGACAAATCCTACTAAAGCTAGGCCAATACAGATGAATCAAGAATTACTAGAATATTGCAAAAAAAAAAAATTCAAGATCTTCTTAATAAAAAATTAATTCGCCTTTCATAGTCTCCTTGGTCTTGTCCATCTTTTTATGTCCAGAAAAATGTAGAATTGGAAAGAGGGACACCCAGGTTAGTCATAAATTACAAATCTTTAAATAAAGCATTAAGATGGATTAGGTATCCCATACCTAATGAAACAGATCTTCTTAAAAGACTTTACAATGCAAAAATATTTTCTAAATTGATATGAAATTTGGATTCTAGCAAATTCAAATCGATGAAAAAGATAGATATAAAACAGCTTTTACTCTCCCTTTTGATCAATTTGAGTGGAATGTTATGCCATTTGGGTTAAATATGCTCCTTTAGAATTTCAAAAAATTATGAATGATATTTTCACACCATATACTTCATTCACCATTGTATATATTGATGATGTTTTAGTATTCAGTGAAAATATAGAAAAACACTTGAAACATTTACAAATATTTCTTAAACTCATTAAAGATAATGACTTAGTTGTATCAGCCCCTAAAATAAAACTCTTCCAAACTAATATCAGATTTTTAGGACATCAAATTCATCAGGGAACCATTATCCCAATTCAAAGATCTCTAACTTTCGAAGAAAATTTTTCAGACCAAATTTTAGACAAAACTCAACTACAAAGATTCTTAGGAAGCCTAAATTATGTTTCAGATTTTTATTCAAATCTTAGACAAATATGTAAACCATTATATGAAAGATTAAAAACTCCACTACCACCTTGGACCAAAATTCATATAGATTTAGTGAAAAAATTAAAAACAGAAATTAAAGAAATTCCTTGTCTAAGTATATGCCATCCAACTGCACCAAAAATTGTACAAACAGATGCATCCGAACTAGGATTTGGAGGTATTCTTAGTCAAATTATTAATAATAAAGAAACAATAGTAAGATATTATTCTGGAGTTTGGAAAACTACAGCTCAGAAAAATTATCCTACAATAATAAAGGAAATTGTATCTATTGTACTATGCATTTCTAAATTCCAAGATGATTTGTTAAATCAAAAATTTCTCTTAAAAATTGATTGTCGATCTGGAAAAGATGTACTTACAAAAGATGTTAAAAATTTAGTTTCAAAACAAACTTTTGCAAGATGCCAAGCCTTATTATCTATATTTGATTTTGATATTGAATATATTAAAGGAGCTCACAATCACATTCCTTACTATTGACAAGAGAGTTCTTGTAGGGATGTCAAAATCAGGTGAAGATTCAAAGCAAAGGTAAGCCCTTTATAAAAGCCAACAACCCAAATCCTCAAATTAGAATACCCTTCTCTAATGCCAGAGAAGACCCAATTGATACCCCAAAATCTTCAAATTTTAAAGCCAAAAATTTCACAAAATCCAAAATCATTACGGGTCTTATCCCCATCTCTCCAATCAAAAACACAAAGTCTTACCCAAACAACCCCAAAACACTATCATTACCACAAACTCCCATCCAAATTACCAACAGATTTACCCCGTTGGGGAAACCAATTCCTCTTGCCCCTTCCAAACTCACTCAAACTTATAAAGGCATAGTAGGGACTTCTACTGCCAGACCTACCAGTTCCCAATCCAATTCACCAATCTCCCCATATTTTGAGAAAATAGATTTTCACCTCGATTGTGTAATTGAGGATGAATGGATAAATGAACAAACTCAAGACAATCCTGTTTTTATGGCAACAATGGTTCTTGATGAAAATCATAACAGGATTTACGAAGATTCTTAAAAGACCCAATAATTCTATGAAGACATTCTTGTCTCAACAAGATCTATTTTTATTCAAAATATGCCCCCCAAAGGAGCCCCAGCCAACTCCTCACAAATTGGCTAAAGGAAAATTTTCATAAATTCCATTATTTCTTTGTTCGATTGGGGAAAAAGTCCCTATGACCTAAAAAATATACCAAATAAAACATATCATTTGGTATCTTATTGGGACTATATCAAAGCCTTTCAACATTTCCTTCTTAAACAAAATGAGAAAAATACCATGTCCTCTTATTTTCTTTTTGGCACCAAAATTTCTCCAGAGAAAATACCAAACTGGTTCGTTAGATGGTGGTACTATTTTGGTCCGAAACTACAAATTCTTCTAAAATCGGTCCAAGAGGCATTCAAATTCTTCACAGAAAATCTCCAGATCAGTATGTTTCCAGAAAAACATCTCCCTAATTTACTCAAATTATACATCCAATTTAATTTGACTTGGATTCTGAAAATCAAACCACAATTTAATTTGACTTGGATTCTGAAGATATAGTAATATTTTCCTTGGAGAAGAAATGCTGTGTAAAATGGTGGGACAAAATGAATACAGAAACATTTGAACAAACAGCAATATTGGAGTGGTTCAAGCAAAATCCCACAATGTGCAAAACATCAACAATTCTTGGCAAATAAATCAATTCAGAGCAAGAACAATTTCAATTGAGGAAAAACAATTTTTCAACAAGAATTGCCAAAGCAACAACCACTGAAGAAATGCAGAAAATTCTTGAAGAAATTCAAAGTGACAAAGAAGATTCACCATCGCCAATTCATCTCGGAGATGAAAATGAGGATGATTGTTTTGGTATTTTTAGTCCAATTCCATAAAAGTTTAGTTTGATGTAACAAATTCCATATTGAAAATGATGTAATCATGATGTAAAAAAAATATATATATTCAAAAAATCAAAAATAAAAAATCTGAAAATTCATTTCAGATTTTGCAGACTACTTGCTGCATTATGGAGGTTTGATGGACAGCCACATTCAGCAAATAATTCAAGTACATGATGAAGGCCAACCATTTTTATAAATAGAGGCATTTGTTGGAAGAAAAAAACTACAACTCATTCTTGAGAGCTTATCTCACACTCTCTAGCATTTGCTTCTTCCAAGTTCTTTATCTTGTTCTTAATATTCTAAATTCGTTCTCTTCTACTTTATCCATTTCCTCTTCATTCACTTCTTCTGACAGAAATAGGATGTCTTGGATAACTAGTATCTTTGTACATCTAATTTTTCTGTAAAATTCTTTGTATACAAATTCGGATATCCAAGTAAGTTTTCTTCTACTCATAATTGTCTTTAATTTCTGCTTCATAAAATTATTCTATTGTCATATTCATTGTTATATAATTTATTGCTTTATATAATTGATTGTCATATTCATTCTTTTAGATCTTTATATTTCCTTACATGGTTTCAAATACGGTTGTTATATTCAAATTATTTTTGGTTTGTGATATCCTGGTACTAAATGGTATTAGAGTTATGCAAATCTTGGATATATCCATATATAGAAGTTCATAATTTGTGAATTGGACTTTGACATGTTATATATAATATATGTAAATAATATATACATACATATGAAAGAGAGAGAGAGAATTGAGAGTAGGCTTGGTGGGCCATCACCCCCACCGCCTCACTCTCTTCTCCTTTTCTTTGTTACACACACACACATTTACAATATACATAACACACACACAATGCAATTGGGAGAATTGCAATTCTCGGCCGAAAAAATAAAAATAACAAAGGTAAGAAAATTCTGATTTTATTTTATATTAATTTATATAATTATATTATTTAATTTATCTATTTATTAAATATTATTTATATTGAGCGATGTACTATTTAACCATAATATTTTACGAGTTTGGCTATTTAAAATAGTGTCGAATTAAATATCAAATCGGATATAAAAATGATATCATTGGTTAATTAGATTATTAAATTAATTAGATTTGAATATTGCTATAGCTATGTTATACAACTCCATCGGAATTATTAACCAAATACGAAAAATTCTAGGTATTACTGTTTAATTAAATTGTATAGTACCGATGGATTGATAGAAAATTCGTAGAAATATTCCGAAAATTGTATTTTAGCAATGTTATATTATTATAGAGGGGAAATGAGGTTTTTAATGAAAATTTAATTTAGGGATGTTATTAAAACTGATAGCTATAAATATAAATGGGGTTTGGTTAAATGAATCCCTATGAATTAATTGATAAAATATTTTTATGAAGCCTAGAGTGTTTAGTTATTAAGAAGAGCTAGAACGAAGATTTATATTTCGATAGAAATAAAATATTAAAGAATTATTAGAAATTGTATTAATAATGTTTAATATTGTATTTAAAAGAAATTACGATATTCTCGATATATTAATTATGTGTGATATAACTCATTATAGGATGAGGGGATAAGGGGAAAGAATTGACAATTATCGATTGAGTCGATAAAAGCGTTATGAAGTCGAGGTAAGTAAATAATTAGTATTATCTATATAAGTCCCCTTTCTTTGTGGTATTACTATTATATAAATTTTTGGTTCATGTTGACGTTGATTTATTTGAAAATATATGAGTGATGAATGATTTAATTTGATTGACGATATTGTATACGTGGAATGAGAAAATACGTTTAAATATTATGTTTGTTGTTTGATATGTTGTGGATGTCTGAAAATGAGAATATATTTATATATTGTTTTATGTTATTAGTAGCTTACAAGAATGGTGATATGTGCAAATGAGGGAGTGGTGGAAATTGAATATAATTGTGGCGTGGATACCCCTTGATGTGTTGCAAAGCCTATAAGGCAAAATAAAATGAAAAGAGCTTTGATGCGATAAGAGAAAGAGATGAAATGAAAAGAGCGATGTTGCGATATGAAAAAAAAAAAGTGATATAAAAAGTGCGATGCTGGGATATAAAAAAAAAATGTGATATGAAAAGAGCGATGTTGCTGTCTAAAAGAGCTATGATGCTAATTGAAAGAGCTATGATGCGAAATGAGATTTATGAGCCAGCTTCAAGGGGATTTACTTGAATTTATATAACAGTGAGATTGAGTAGACGGGAAAAACACGATATCACCTTCTGGAAAGCAAACTAGGAAAAAGGAAGCTTAATTGATTATCTTATTGTGAGATAGTTATGTGGTGTAATACAGCTGATTATGTTGGAATTAAATTGACTATATTCAATGCATGTTGCTTACATATCTTGTTTGGGTTGTGTTTGATATACATATATAGATAGGGCTGGTTATTTACTTATTTGGTGGCAGGCTCATTCCTCTGCTAACATTTTCTTTCAGGAGTAGACATTGAGGTGTCTGCCTATTGAAAACTAGGTCTACACGCTATACTCAGGCAGGTCGGGCCACTATGCAGCTTTCTCCTCTTTGTCAGTTAGAGTACAAATCACATTTTGTTTGTATAGAGAGAATGTCAGCGTGGGGATTAATTGTGATAGATTACTTGTGGTGTTTGATATGTATCTATGATGTTGTGGGTTCATGATGCCTGTTATGACGTGTGGTTACGTGTGATTAGATGACTATGTTCATATTTATATATATAAACACAGGGGTTACCATAAGTATGACGTTTAGGAAAAATATAGCCCTAGTAACGTTAGAGGGTGCTACATTAGGTGGTATCAGAGCAGGGATTAGATTTCCTAGGGATAATAGAAGAAATGTAATATTATACGTAAGGTGTATATACTAGGAATTTACTTACATGTGTGCATTTCATATAAGATGAAAGCGTCAAGGGAAAACGTTGCTTGCCCAACTGAGTCCTTAGAGTCTGTGCAGGGTCATGATCATGTATCAGAACATCAGGGGTTAGAATCCCAAACTAGAAATGCACCACAACCAGAAATGAACCCCTTTATGCAACAATTTCTAGAAATGATGCAGAGGATGGCTCCACCACCACAATCCCAACCACAGGATCAAGTTATTGACAAAAATTATGAAATAGTGAGGAGACAGGGGGCGAAGGTATTTACTGGTACAACTGATCCTGCAGAAGGAGAAGAATGGCTGAGAAACATGGAAAGGGTGTTCGACATAATTGAGTGTACTTTTGAGCAAAAATTGAGGTACGCAGTGTCCTTACTGGAGAAAGATGCCTTAGACTGGTGGGAAATAGTTCAGGGGAGCAAGAACCGACTTGTTAATTTGACGTGGAATGACTTTTTGAGAGAATTTTCTGACAAATATACTCCATCGGTCTACAGAAATCGTAAGAAAGTTGAATTTCTTGAATTAAAGAAGAATGATTTATCTGTTGCTGAGTATGAATTGCAATTCGTGAGATTGTCGAAATATGCTCCCGAAGAGATGAGTACCGATGAATTGAGGAGAGACAGATTTGGAAGAGGGTTGTGACTCGAGTTTCGGGAGAAAATAGCAATTAAACCTCCGAGTTATGGTGTGCAGCTGGAGGCGGCACTAAGGGCAAAAGAGATATCTGTTGAAAGGAGTTCTACTGACGCTAAACGGAAGAAATTGACAGGTAACCTAAATTTTACAGCAGGACAAAGTGGTGTAGTTTCCTTTAGGGGTTCTAGTTCGCAGAGAGGTTGGTTTAGAGGCCGAGAAGTGGGTCAGACTAGCAGGTCTCCTTCAGTGTTTTCGCGTAGAGGCGGCCCTACTTCAGTTGGATTTGGAGGGAGATAAGGTCCAGCCAGATCGTTCAATGGAAGATCTATTCCTTCTTGTGCTAATTGCCGTAAGAGACACGGTGGTGAATGTTGGGGAGCCCAATCAATTGTATGTTATCGTTGCCATCAGCGGTGACATATTGTCAGGGACTGTCCTACATGGAGGGATAATACCTAAGGACCTCCAACTTCAGGGATGAGTAGTGTAGGGGAAAACTCACAGCGAACAGGTGTGAGCAGAGGTCGAGATGGAGGTGGTCGAGGTAGCGGGAATATTTCCACAACATCTACAGGACAAAGTAGTCAGCTTTAACCACAAACCAGGGTGTATGCAATCACAAAAGAACAAGCTCCTACGACACCCGAGGTTATCACTGGTTCATTCTCTATTCGCGATTCTAGTGCCCATGTATTGATTGATCCAGGATCTACTTGTTCATTTACATCACATGATTTTGCATCCCGTACATGCTAAAATAGAACCATTTGGACATGACTTATATGCGTCTATGCCTGCTGGTAAGTTTGTATTAGTGAATACAGTGGTGAGATCTTGTCCAATAGTAGTGGAGGGTGTCACTCTATATGCAGATCTGGTAGTAATAAACTTTAGGGATTTTGATGTCATTCTGGGGATGGATTGGTTAGCTAGTAATCATGCTTTAGTGGATTGTCAAACAAAAGAAGTGATGGTAGAAGTCAATGGGCAAATGAAGACGAAAGAAAAGAAAAGTGATACCTAATTGCTTAATTTCTGTTGTGATGCTTTTAATCTAATTAAAGGAGGATGTGAGGCATATCTAGCCAGTTTGCACGATACCATGAAAATTACTGCCGGTGTACTAGATGTTCAAGTGGTGAAGGAATTTCCTGACGTTTTTCCTGATGAATTACCTGGACTACCATCTCATCGAGAAGTAGACTTTGAAATGGACAGTATTCCCAGGGCGGCACCTATTTCAATTGCACCCTATAGAATGGCTCCGTCAGAGTTAAAAGAATTAAAGAAGCAGTTAGAAAAGCTATTGGATAAAGGGTTTATCCGACCTAGTATTTCACCAAGGAGAGCACAAGTATTATTCGTAAAAAGAAGGATGGGAGTATGAGATTATGTGTCGATTATAGAGAACCGAACAAAATCACAATCAAGAACAAGTATCCTCTGCCACGGATTGACGATCTACTTGATCAACTAAAAGGTGCCATTGTGTTCTCTAAAATTAATTTGAGGTCAGGGTATTGGTAACTATGGATTGAAGAAGAGTCGATCCCAAAGACAGCTTTTAGGACCAGATATGGCCATTATGAATTTTTCGTTATGCCATTTGGGTTGACGAATGCCCCTGTAGCTTTCATGTCTCTAATGACCATGACGTTACAATCATTCCTTGATCAATTTGTGATTGTGTTTATTGATGATGTTTTGATATATTCGGATAGTCCCGAGGAACATGAACAACATTTACGGGTAATTTTATAGATCTTGAGAGATAAACAGTTGTACGGTAAATTCAGCAAATGTGAGTTTTGGATGGAGGAAATTACATTTTTGGGGCATGTTGTTTCAAAAGAAGGGGCACAACCTGATCCGGCAAAAGTTAAGGCTACTTTAGAATAGGAGCCACCTAAAACTGTGTCTGACATCCGAATTTTTCTGGGATTAGTTGGTTACTACAGAAGATTTGTAAAGGATTTCTCTATAATCGCGAAACCTCTGACGAACTTGTTGAAGAAGAATGCACCATTTAACTGGAATGACAAATTAGCTCAAACTATTGAGGAGTTGAAGAAGAGACTCACCTCAGCACCTGTCCTTGCTTTACCGTCTGAAGATGGAGGATATGTGGTATTTACTGAAGCTTCAAAACAAGGAATTGGGTGTTTTAATGCCGCATGGGAGAGTTATGGCTTATGCTTCGAGGCAGTTGAGGCCACATGAGATGAACTATATGACCCATGATCTGGAGTTAGCAGCCATAGTACATGCATTTAAGATCTAGAGGCATTACTTATGTGGGGAATGTTTCAAATATTTACAGATCATAAGAGTCTGAAATATATCCCAACATAGAAAGAGTTGCATTTGAGGCAAAGAAGGTGGATGGAGCTTTTGAATGATTATAACTGCACCGTTGACTAGCATCCCGGAAAGGCAAACATTGTAGCAGATGCTTTGAGTAGAAAGATGGTGGACCAACTTGCGAGTATGATCTGCTATAACATGGAGTATTTGACTGCCCTCAGAGCTATAGATGTACACTTTAACATTGATGGTGATATTTTACTGGCTATTATACAAGTGAAACCCTCTTTCAAGGATAAAATTAAAGATGCACAGGATATAGATCCATATCTGCAGAGGATAAAGGCTAAGGTGCAAAAAAGAAAGAACGATGAGTTTATAATCCAAGAACATGTTACATTGTTCAATGGAAAGCGTATATGCGTGCCGAACATAGAAGAGTTGAGAATGGAAATTATGCACGAGGCACACTATGCACCATATGCTATGCATCCTAGCAGTATCAAGATGTATCGGGATTTGAGACCCTATTACTGGTGGCTAACAATGAAGAAAAATATGGCAGAGTTTGTGGAAAAATGTTTAACTTGTCAGCAACTAAAAGCACAACACCAAGCACCAGCTGGTAAGCTTCATCCTTTGTGTATACCTGAATGGAAGTGGGAAAAGATTACTATGGATTTTGTCATTGGGTTACCACATATGCTATTTGGGTGATTGTTGACAGATTGACTAAATCTGCACATTTCCTGCCAATCCATCAAAATGATTCTTCGGATAAGCTCACCGTATTGTATGTTTCAAAAATTGTGATATTACATGACATTCATACCTCTATAGTTTCTGATAGAGATTCTCGATTTACTTCTCATTTATGGAGAAGCTTGCAAACGTCTAGGTACAAAATTGCATTTCAGTACAACGTTTCACCCTTAGACCGATGGACAGTCAGAAAGAACGATTCAAATATTAGAGGATATGATGAGAGCCTGTGTAATTGAATTCAGAGGAAATTGGGATGATCATCTACCACTGATGGAATTTGCTTATAATAACAGTTTTCATTCTAGTATTAGTATAGCTCCATATGAAGCCTTGTATGGAAGAAAATGCCGAAGTCCGATCTGTTGGGATATTGAGGGGCTGAGACGGCTTGAGGGACCGGAATTAGTTCAAGAAACAGTGGACAAAATAAAAATAGTTAAAAAGTTTTTGAAGGCTGCACAGGATCGGCAAAAGAGTTACGTCGATAAGCATCGCAGAGAGATGGAATACGAGGTAAGGGAAAAAGTTTTTCTAAAAGTATAACCAAGGAAAGGAATCTTGAGATTCAGGAAGCAGGAAAAGTTGAGTCCGCAATATATCGGGCCATATGAAATTCTGCAGCGAGTTGGACCACTAGCCTATCGGTTAGCATTACCGACAGAATTATCGCAGATACATGACGTGTTTCACATTTCTATGCTACGGCGATACCGATCTGATTCTAACCATATTTTGCATGAGCTAGAGATAGAAATATCGGTGGGATTCATATATGTGGAAGAGCCAATGAAAAATTTGGATAGGAGTATAAAGAAATTGAGAAATAAAGAAATACCTATGGTGAAGGTCAAATGGAGTCATCACTCTCCAAGGGAAGCCAACTGAAAAGTTGAGGAAAACATGAGAGAAAAATACCCATATTTATTCCCTGAGCCGGTAAGTTAGTTAAATTTCAAGGACGAACTTTTTATTAGGAGGAAAGAATTGTGACCCACCAAAGATTATAATACATAATGGTACGATTAATTGGTAAACTCTTATGAAACTTAATTAATTGATAAATAAATTATCGGTCATAATTGGAATATAATAAAGCTTGGACGAATTAAATTAGAGTTCGTTATAATATTTGGAGACAACTTATATTAATTAAGGAAATTTAGGAGGGATGTGATGGGTATTTTGATAAAAGTCTAATTAAATAAATAAAATAATAATAATATTATATATATATAAATAGTATATATATATTAGTAAGTAATAATATATATCTATATGTATATATATATATATGAAAGAGAGAGAGAGAATTGAGAGTACGCTTGGTGGACCATCACCCCCACCGCCTAACTCTCTTCTCCTTCTCTTTGTTACACACACACATTCACAATACACATAACACAAACACACAATGCAATTGTGAGAAATGCAATTCTCGGCCCAAAAAACAAAAATAACAAGGTACAAAAATCGTGATTTTATTTTGTATTAATTTATATAATTATATTATTTAATTAGTCCGATTATTAAATATTGTATATTGTGTGATGTACTATTTAATCGAAATATTTTACGAGTTTGGCTATTTAAAATAGTGTCGAATTAAATATCAAATCGGATATAAAAATAATATCATTGGTTAATTAGATTATTAAATTCATTAGATTTGAATATTGCTACAGCTAAGTTATACAATTCCATTGGAATTATTAATCAAATACGCAATTCTATGTATTATTGTTTAATTAAATTGTATAGTAGCGATGGATTGATACAAAATTCGTAGAAATATTCAGAAAATAGTATTTAAAAAATATTATGTTATTAAAGAGGGGGAATGAAGTTTTTAATGATAATTTAATTTAGGAATGTTATTAAAAATAATAGTTATAGATATAAATGGGGTTTGGTTAAATAAATCCCTATGAATTAATTCATAAACTATAAATATTTTATGAAGCCTAGAGTGTTTAGTTATTAAGAAGAGCAAGAACGAAGATTTATATTTCGATAGAAATAAAATATTAAAGAATCATTAGAAATTGTATGAATAATATTTAATAATATATTTAAAAGAAATTACGATATTCTCGATATATTAATTGTGTGTCGTATAACTCATTATAGAATAAGGGGGTAAGGTCAAAGGATTGACAATTATCGATTGAGTAGATAAAAGTGTTGTGAAGTCGAGGTAAGTAAATAATTACAATTATCTATGTAAGTCCCCTTTCTTTGAGGTATTACAGTTATATAAATTTTTGGTTCATGATGACGTTGATCTATTTGAAAATATATGAGTGGTAAATGATTTAATTTGATTGACGATATTGTATACGTGAAATGAGAAAATACGTTAAAATATTATGTTTGTTGTTTGATATGTTGTGGATGCTGAAAATGAGAATATGTTAATATATTGTTTTATGTTACTAGTTGCTTACAAGAATGGTGATATGTGCAAATGAGGGAGTGGTTGAAATTAAATATAATTGTGACGTGAATATGTTGAAAAGTTTATAAGGTGAAATGAAATGAAAATAGCTTTGATGCGATATGAGAAAGAAATGAAATGAAAAGAGCAATGCTGCGATATGAAAAAAATGTGATATGAAGATAGTGATGCTGCGATATGAAAAAAAATGTCATATGAAAAGAGCGATGCTGCGATATGAAAAAAAAAATGTGATATGAAAAGAGCGATGTTGCGATCTAAAAGAGCTATGATGCGAAATGAGATTGATGAGCCGGCTGTCGAAGGGATTCTGTTGAATTTATATAATGGTGAGATTGAGTTGACGTGAAAAACACGATATCACCTTCTGGTAAGCAAACTAGAAAAAAGAAAGTTTAATTGATTATGTTATTGTGAGATAGCTATGTGGTGTAATAGAGCTGATTATGTTGGAATTAAATTGACTGTATTCCATGCGTGTTGCCTACTTATCTTGGTTAGGCTGTGTTTGATATACATATATAGATAGGGCTGGTTATTTACTTCCTGAGTGGCAGGTTCATTCCTCTGTTGACATTTTTTTTCAGGAGTAGACTTTGAGGTGTCTGCCTGTTGAAGGCTAGGTCTAAACGCTATACTCAGGCAGGTCGGGCCAGTCTGCAGTTTTCTCCTGTTTGTCAGTTAGACTACAAATCATCTTTTGTTTGTATAGGGAGAACATAAGCGTGGGGATTAATTGTGATGGATTACTTGTGGTGTTTGATATGTATATATAATGTTGTGGGTTCATGATGTCTGTTATAACGTTGGGGTTACGTGTGCATATTGATTAGATGACTATGTGTATATTTATATATATAAATATAGGGGTTACCATAAGTATGACGTTTAGGGAAGATATAGCCCTATTAACATTAGAGGGTGCTACACATTGCCACTGCGCTCGTGGCCGTCGTCTTCCATCACGCCATTATTCGGCAACCTTTGCATCATCCAATGATGGCATTAGAATGTAAACGCATCTTGCCCCCGACTTATTTTCCAGGTTTTGAAACATCCTGAAGTTTATTTGTCCGATTTTGATGATTGTGGGAAGACAATTGACAGTGCATTTCCGAAAAACATCGATGTTGCTCCATCTGATAACTCACACAAAAGTGCTCATGAAGATGCAATGCTTATATATACATAATGTTTTTGTTGGAAAACAAGGAATTTGAATGTGAATCCTCCAATTTTTTCCAATGCTTTTACAATGTATATGCAATTCTCAATGCAATGAAATCCACTTTCTAAATCGTGTGGCCAAATTACTGCTTTCGTACAACACCTTGCTTACTGTTGTTGGAGGGCAAGTCTAGTGTCAGCAGCCTCTAAGACGAGATCCCAGCAGGTATGATAGAAAATCTCCCAAATCCATCTGGCCCTGCAACACTCTCTGGCTCAATGCAGAAAACCACCTCCCGAACCTCTACCATCGTCGGCATGGCGCACAAGAAACACCTATCCTCATCTGTCAGGTCATCCTCTAGGCAGTCTCGGTGCATCTCGTTGGGAAACACTGGCTCTGCAGATATGAGCTGCTCAAAGAAAGAAGTCGTCGATCTCTTAATTGCTCCGGATCTGTTAAAACCTCCCCCTCATGCTGTAAGTCAAAGATCATACGATGAAACCTCCTCTTCTTAACTAAAGAGTGGAAATATCTCGTGTTCCGCTCCCAATCTTTAACCTATTTGATTCTGGAATTTTGTTTCTAAAAAGTCTCCACTTGGGTCAACACCCGAACCAACGCTGCCAAGCACCGAGTTCGCTCCACGAGCGTGCGATCACAAGGATCAAGATCATAAGCCTGATCAACCTCCTTGAGATCTCGCTCCACCGCTGCAGCCTTATAAAACACATTCCCTAAGACTGTTTTGTTCCATTCCTTCAGACAGTGCTACAAGCGAGTTAATTTTTGCTGAAGACGAACCATACCACTCCCAATCGTCGGGTATTGCCAATTCCGATGAACAACCTCAAGAAATCCCCGAGTACGTGATCCACATTTGCTGAAACTGAAAAGACGACACCTTTTACGTCAGAATAGTCTCTGCAACAACCAATCCAGGATGATCTGATTTGGAGAGCCCTAAATAAGTAACCTGTGTTTTTGAGAATACGTCCATCCAGCTATCAGTCACCAGGACCCGATCTAGACATTGTCGCAACCGACGATTGTACTAGGTGTAAGGGCTCCCACTTAAATCGGCATCTGTAAGGGCATAGTCTGCAATAGCGTCATGAAAATCGGACATTGCGATACCACTCGGGACAGTGCCCCCGATCGCTCCTTTGGGCAGAGGACAGTATTAAAAACCCCTCCCACAATCCTAGGCGAAGAGCCAACAGAAATCAACTGAAGGGCATCCCAAAGGCCACGCCACTTCACCACATCACATTTAGCATATACTGCTATAACAAACAATGATTTTGGCGACTTATTTGATCCCAAGTGGAGATGCAGAAACTACTCATGATCTAGCAAGACCCGACACCGTAGCCCTAGAAAAGCCATATCTGATTCACACAATTTGAGACCACTTCCTGAAAACCCAGCCGCCTCGCCATAAATTTTCCTTCAAGAGAGATCACAGGCTTCATGATAGCCAGGAAATCCATGTGATGCTGTTTTTTTTACCCGATTCAAGACCCTCTACGTATGATCATACCCTTCGTGACAATCCTGCGGGGCGGGGAGATTGCCTTCCCACAATCCGGTGAAGTAGAATAGTCTGTAGGTGCTTCTCCTATGGACCGACCTCGCGTTGGCGTGCCATCCTCCTAGAAACATCCTCCTCGTCTATTTGAAGTACGCCCTCCGCTGTCGGGCCCCAGACTTCATCTTTTGTAACTGCAGCACAGTTAGGCAACTCTTGATCCACTGTATTTTCCACACATCCTGGCAGCTCACAAGGCATACCCGCTGTCTGGGGTGCTGGCATAGCACATATATCTGCCTGCTCATCTTTTGGGCTTGTGTCAGACGGACCACTAGACTCTCCTAACTCAGGAACCATTGGCAGTACCACCGGAACTGCCGTCTCCTTCCCACTCCTAGAATAGTGTTCATCTATCAGTGTAGTGTGAGTCGACTGATTTCGTGAAACGACTAGGTTTTGTTGTTCCGTCATCTACATCATCTGGTGAGTGCATCACCTCTTCCATCACTGTATTGGACACATCTTTATGGGACGCAGCTTCCTGCGATTCACCCTCCGCCCCCTTAGAGCCACTAGTACCAGCCCCGAGGCGTGATCGGACTGCACTATCATAAAACACCACATGCTTTCCTTTACGGCGATCTCTCAAGTTCTTTTGCGCTCGTTGTGCATCCAATTTCACACAGAGATCCTCGTGATCAAGGATAGGCGGTTGAGGACTATCCCCATCCGTTGGCCGAACCGGGGCCTTTGACCTGTGCTTCTCATAGCACTCATCTTCATCATGTCCTAAGTACATGCAAGCCGCACAGTACTTAGGAAGTCACTCGTAAACCACAGGTTGGATGATCACGTTTGTCCCAATCCCTAGGCCAATTCCCGCTTGTAGCGGCTCCAGCAAATTAATCTGAACACAAACCCACGCCACACTAGGCCGCACCAAAGTTTCCGTAGAGACATCCGTCCTGAGAAGCGTCCCCAAGAGACGGGCAATGCTAAACAATACCTCCAGATCAAAGAACTAGATCGGCAGCTCCGACAAACGAACCCACATCGGAACCATTGGCGAATCTTTCCTCGGATAAACGTTGGTGTTCATTTAAAGATACGCATGGGGAACCCTTCCACAAACCAAATAAACTTGATCCAAAGCTTTGTGTAATCCTCCTCTAGTGTAAATTTAATGAAGACATGGCTAACATTAATGGCCCTAATAGAGAAATCCCCACGGAATCCCTGGGCAAGCATCCAGCGTCGAAGATTTTGCATGGATGGATAGCCATATGAAATGGTAGGGACAATCGAGTATTATCCCTACCATTTCGTTATGCCTTGGTAGGAAAATTTTCGCATGGTTATCCATCCGTGCAAAATCTTCGACGATGGATGCTGGCCCGGGGATTCCGTGGGGATTTCTTTGTCGGGGTCTTTAATGTTCGACATGTCTTCATTAAATTTTCACTAGAGGAAGATTAGACAAAACTTTGGATCAAGTCAATTTGGTTTGTGGAAGGATTTTCCATGCGTGTTTTTAAATGGACACCAACGCTTAATCCGAGGGAAGAGTCGCCTACTTTTCCGGTATGGGTTCATTTGTCGGAGTTGCCGATCCAATTTTTTGATCGGGAGGCGTTGTTTAGCATTGCCCTTTTGTTGGGGACGCCTCTCAAGACGGATGTATCTACGGCGACTTTGGTGCAGCCTAGTGTGGCTCGGGTATATGTTGAGATTAATTTGCTTGAGCCGCTACAGACGAAAATCAGTCTCGGGATTGGGACAGAAGTGATCATCCAACCTGTGATTTACGAGCGTCTTCCTAAGTACTGTGGGGCTTGCAAACACTTAGGACATGATAAAGATAAGTGCTATGAGAAGCTTAGGCCTGCGAATAGGGATGATCGTCCTCCGCCTATCCCTGATGAGGAGGATCTTCGGGTGAAATTGGATGCGTAGAGGGAGCAAAAGAACTTCAGACATCGCCGAAAAGGAAAGCATGTGGTTTTCTATGATAGTGCAGTCCAGTCTCGCCTTGGGGCTAGTTCTAGTGGCTCTAAGGGGGTGGAGGGTGAATCGCAAGAAGCTGCGTCTCATAAAGATGTGTGCAAAACAGTGGTGGAAGAAGTGGTGCACTCGCCGGAAGATGAGGATGACGGAAAAAGCGAAACCTAATCATGTCACAAAATCATTTGACTCACACGCTACACTGCCAGATGAGCACCATTCTAGGAGTGGGAAGGAGACGGCGGTTCTGGAGGTACCGCCGATGGTTCCTGAGTTTGGAGAGTCCGGTGGTCCGTTTGATACGAGGCCAGAAGATGAGCAGGCAGATACATGTGTTGTGCCAGCATCTGAGACAGCGAATATGCCTTGTGAGCTGCCAGGATGTGTGGTAAATACAGCGAATCAAGAGTTGCCTAGCTGTGCTGTAGTTACAGATGATGAGGCTTTGGGCTCGACGAGGGAGGGCATACTTCAGATGGATGAGGAGGATGTCTCTAGGAGGTTGGCACACCATCGGCGAGGTCGGTCCATTGGAAACGCACCTACAGACCATTTTGCTTTTGCCAAATCATGGGAAGGAAGTCTCCCCGCCCCGTAGGATTGTCATGAGGAGTACTATACGATCTACTCTCCCTTGATCGATGAAAGGATTATTTTGGAATGTTTCGGGATTTGAAAATGATCCTACGCAAAGGGTCTTGAATCGGGTCAGAAAACAACATCACTTGGATTTATTGGCTATCATGGATCCTATGATCTTCCTTTAGGGAAGGTTTATAGCGAGGCGGCTGGGATTTCAGGAGGTGGTCTCAAATTGTATGAATATGGTTTTTCTAGGGTTCGGAGGTACGGTGTTGGGTTTTGCTAAATCATGAGCAATTTCTGCACCTCCGTTTAGAATCAAATAAGTGGTCGAAACCGTTATTTGTTACAGCGGTATATGCTAAATGCAATGTGGTGGAGCGGCGAGATCTTTGGGATGGCCTTCCAATGATTTCAGTTGACTCTTCACCTTGGATTGTGGGAGGGGACTTCAACACTGTCCTCTGCTTAGAGGAACAGTCGGGGGGCGCTACCCTGCGTGGTATTGCAATGTCGGATTTTCATGATACTATTGCGGACTGTGGCCTTACAGATGCTAGTTATACTTGGAGCGCTTACACCTGGTATAGTCGTCGGTTGCGACAACGTCTATATCGGGTCCTGGTGATTGATAGCTGGATGGACGTATTCCCGAAAACACAAGTTACTCATCTAGAGCTCTCCAAATCGGATCATCGTGGATTATTGGTTGTTACAGAGACTATCATGACGCAAAAGGCGCATCTTTCCGATTTCAGCACATGTGGATCACGCACCCGGGATTTCTTGAGCTTGTTTGTTGGGAGTAGGGGTGGCAACAGGTCGAGCTCGAGAGCTCAATCTGACGAGTTCAAGCTTGAGCTCTAACTATTTTTTTTTTGTTTATTATTATTATTATAAATTATGAAAATCACCAATTGTTTACATAAATTTATAAGTAATAAAATAAATTGTATAATGCATACTATATTAATGTTATTATTATTATAAATTAAATAATGGGAATCACCAATTTTTTACATAAATATATAAATAATAAAATAGATTGTATAATGTATACTATATTATAAATATACGAAAATATAGTATGAAATTCTAATTTATTGTTATAAATATAAACTATTGATTAGTTTAGTAGTAATATAATTAGTAAATTGTACAAAAAAAAAATCATTCTAAACAGTTTAAAGTTATTGGGAAAGTATCAATTATCTGAAATAATGCAATTGAAACACATAAAAATATTTTATAGTTGAAATTAATATATGTTCCTAATCTGCAAAGTTTATATATTTATAAAAATTTAACTATCAAATTTTTGTTAAATTGACCGTTATACCCTTCTTATAACAACCATTGATATTTGAATGTAAAAAATAAACGGTCCAGATCTTAAGTCATTTAAATATATTTTTATTTATATTTATTTATACATACATTATATATATCGTATATATTATATATACTATTTCATTCCGAATCTTCTCTCTATGATTCCATCCTCGTCTGAAAGAATTTTCGACCATGGCTTATACCATTGGAATCCTCTCCTCAAGACGAAGATATCCATACCATCAATTTGAACTTTCATCGACCGGAAAGACTGGGCTTTGAGCACGACCGTCAAAG
>NC_026151.1:685123-695036 GCF_000512975.1 Sesamum indicum
TTTAAGTATTTTTGTATTTATTTAGTATATTTTATAAACAAATATTAAAATATATTTAAATTAAATAATAATTTAGTAAAGTATTTAATTTAATAAAATTTTAAAATAATAAAAAATAGTAAATGCTTAATTTAAATATATATTAATAGTTTTAGTATAATATTATAAAGGTTAAAAAAATTGATATAAATTTTAGGTATTTTTATATTTATTTAGTATATTTTAAAATAAATATTAAAATACATTTAAATTAAATAATAGTTTAATTTGATAAATGATATAACATTTTATAAAAGTTAAGAAAATCTGATATAATTGTAGGATTGTTATATTGATTTAGTATATTTTATAAATAAATATGAAAATATATTAAATTAAATAATAATTTTATTTAATTTGTAATATATGATTTTTATTTATATTCAAACAAAAGGGACAAATTGAAAATTTGCTCACTTAAAATCCTATTTTTGTAGTATGTTTGTGAGGGGATATTTAGTTGTATATATAATGAAGGAGAAGGGTATTTTGGACTATTGTACTATCAAAAAAGCTGAAATAGGATAAAAAAAAAGCCCTACTCTCATTTCCACCGCGTGTACAGCACCTTCCGTCAGTTTTGGACGGAGGGGGTCTTTTTTGCAGGGTTTCAAAATTCACAAGGTCTTTTATGGCTATTTATTTAACATAGGTAAGTTTTGTGCAATTTTAGCATAACACAGGGGAGTATTATGCAATTTTCCCAAAATATTTTATAGTTGAAATTAATATATGTTCCTAATCTGCAAAGTTTATATATTTACAAAAATTTAACTATCATCTTACATTGTTGAACAACATGGGTTAATTGGGCTATCAAAATTCAAATCAGACCATTAGATAAGATAAAACTTATAGAAAAATACATTTGATAAAGTTTTAGACTTATTGGATAAACGGATGTCGAGATATCGTACTCGAAACAAAAGAGTAATTATTCAAAACGGTGTATCGTTGAATCAGACCATATGATTTTAAATCATACTGTCTGATATGATCTAATGAGTACAGTCTTGTATATATTTAAATATCATATGAATCAGGTGCCCAAATTTTAAGATATCATAGTTATTGATTAAACTTTTTAATCTCATTATATATATAATAAAATAAAAATTAAAATTATTCAACCATCATCATCATTATTATTATTATTATTATTGTTGTTGTTGTTGTTGTTGTTGTTATTATTATTATTATTATTAGATTAATTCATAGGAATTACTAAATATTATAAATAATAAAAAATCATAAGTGAATTATTTGTCAATTTAAAAAATGTATAACGTAAAACAAATATATATTAAAATATAACATAAATTTTATATATATCATATTAAATAATAATTTTAATTAAAATATAATTTACTAAGTTGTTGATTAAATTTATTTTTGTATAAAGATTAAATGTATAAATAAAAGTACCATAATTTATTATTATTCAAAATAAAATGTATGACTGATTACTAATTATAATATATGGTCAATTTTGATTATAAAATTAATCAAATATTAAATATAAAATTAAATATATAAAAAATTCAAAAATAAAAATATATATAAAAAATAAAAAAAGTATTCACCAGCTCGCAAGCTGGTGAACAGTCATAACTGAGCTCGAGCTCTAGTCGAGCTCAAAATCCAACCGGCTCGACTCATCTGTCACTCCTAATCGAGAGTGATATGGTTCATCTTTAGGAAAAGTTAACTCGCTTGAACTGTCTGAAGGAATGGAACAAAACAGTGTTTGGGAATGTGTTCAATAGGGCTGCAGCGGCGGAGCAAGATCTCAAAGATGCTGCTGAGGTATATGATCTTGATCCTTGTGATCGCACGCTCGTGGAGCACAGTCGGTGCTCGACAGCATTGGTTTGGGTGTTGACCCAAGAGGAGACTTTTTGGAAACAAAATGCCGAAATCAAATGGGTTAAAGACGGGGAGCGGAACATGAGATATTTCCACTTTCTAGTTAAGAAGAGGAGGTTTTGTGGTATGATCTTTGAGATACAGCATGAGGAAGATATTTTAACTAATCCGATAGCAATTAAGAGGTTGGCAGCTTCTTTCTTTGACCAGCTCCTTCCACAGAGCCGGTGTATCCCGACGAGATTGACCAGATTGCCTATAGGATGGCCTGACATATATGGATAAGTGTTTCTTGTGCACAATGCCAACGATGGTAGAGGCTCGGGCCAGATGTCGAAGAGCGTTGCAGGGTCAGATGGATTTGGAGCGATTTTCTTTCATACTTGCTAGGATCTCGTCTCAGAGGATGTTTTTTGTGCAGTATATGAGGTTTTTTGTGGTATAGCGATGCCGAAGAGTTTCACAGCTACTACCATCTCTCTTATACCAAAGACTGCTAGCCCAACCTCCTGGAATGAGTATCGACCGATAAGTTTGTGTAATGTTACAAATAGAAGCTGATGTCCATCAGGCTTGGTCATGTCTTGTCGAAGGTGTTATCCCCATCATAGAGTGGGTTTGTTCCAGGATGATTATTGAGTGATAATGTTCTTTTGGAACAAGAATTGGTTCACTCATTGGAGTCTCGCCGGCCGGAGGCGAATGTAATCTTTAAGCTTGATATGGCTAAGGTGTATGATCGGGTGAACTGAGAGTTCCTTTTTCAAGTCTTACGACTAAAGGGCTCCCTGCAGCGCTGGATTGACAAATGTTGTTTCAAATTATTGGTTGTGAATGGAGAGCATGCTGGATTCTTTCATTCGACACGAGGCCTACGGCAGGAGTATCCTTTATTCCTAGTGCTATTTCTGCTTGCAGCTGATTACTTTTCTTAGGGACTAGATAGGCCTTTTACGATGCACCCGACGATATATTACCAATCACCGAGTCAGGTTCGGGTATCCCACCTAGCCTTTGCCGATGAAATAATGATCTTTACTAATGTCTGTAGGCAGCACATGGAGTTACTCCGCGATTTCCTACATGCATATGTGTGGGTGTCGGGGCAGCTGATAAATAGCTCAAAGAGTTCTTTTATTCTGAGCCGACATGTGTCGTCATCACAGTTGCAGAAGGTACAGCACTTTATGGGCTACCAACTAAAATAACTCCCAGTCACATACTTAGGAGTCCCTCTGTACAAGGGCAATAGGAAGGCATGCTTGTTTCATTCACTAATCTCCAGATCACGTGACATGCTATAAGGGTAGGCGATGACAAATCTATCCCATGGAGGAAGGCTGGCCTTGATTCGACGTGTGTTGTTGCTTCAAGTAATTCATCCACCTAAGTCTGTCTTGATAACCATTGAGCGCATATTCAATGGTTTCCTTTGGGGCTTGTACAATGGCCGCCGGCATATTCATTGGTCTTCATGGGATAAGATGTGCAGCCTAGTAGCGAAAGGTGGTTTGGATATTCAGAGTTTGGCGGAGTATGTTTGGGCTTTTTCCATGAAGCTATGGGGGCAATTTCGGCTAAAATCATCCTTGTGGTCGGACATCTTGTATGACCACTATTGTAGAACCCTTCACCCTACTCATGTGCCGTATAATTACAATCATTTCTCTATTTGGCATCGCCTGTGTCGCATCAGAGATGTGGCGGAACCTCTAATCTTCTACACTTTGGGCCAGGGCGCAGTGTCTTTGTGGCATGATAATTGGTTTGGTGAGAAGCCTTTAACCCAGCTAGTTCGCGAGGCTCCCGACACTATAGAACCGTATGCTACTATTAGGATTAGGGAGAATGGAATGTCCCCAGAATCTTCAAGATAGTCCCGCCACAGATCGCACAAGTTATTTGCCAAATTCCTATTGCAGCGGGATGGAGGTACAAAATTGTGTGGACAGCAGCGAGTAACGGAACATTTTCCAAGACATTGGCCTAGGAGGCTATTTGAATGACGTCTCCTCAACGGCAACTTTTCACAGATATCTGGTACCGTTCCTTGCGCCAATGGTGTCCGACTTCTTGTGACGGCTTTTTCAAGATTGGATCCCAGTGGATGCACGCATAAAGCGAAAGGGCTTTAGTTTTCCATCAAAATGTCAATGTTGTAAGGAAGAGGAGGCATCTCGCATCTGTTTGTTGAAGGCGCAGTAGTCTGGGATGTGTGGCCGCACTTTGCTAACGTCTTCGAGCTACGACTTTGTGAAACGGGGGACCTGCTTCATATGGTGCACTTCTGGCGATACTACACTCCGTTCCACTCAAATTTGCATATTCGTACTCTGGTACCATATATGATTCTATGGTCCACATGGGCGCAACAGAATGCTGCAAAATATCATGGGGTAAAATTTACGGCCACGAGTGTCATATTGGAGGTACAGCGCCATCTCTGCACACTTCATGAAGCACGGGTCATGACGAGCATACAGTGGAAGGGTGACTTGCACCGAACGTTGGCTATGGGTTTCTGCTTCAGACTGTTGGTGCCTCAGGCACCCAAAGTGGTGCGTTTGAGTTCATACCAGGTTGGGGCAACACCAAACTGCTTCATGGGAGATTTCACACAGTTAAAATCACCCATTAAGAGCCATGGCATGCTCAACGGTTGCCCCAATTTCAAGGGTTTCTCCCACATACTCCTATTCACAATAGAGGAAAAGGAGAGTTGCGAGGACTTATTCGTGGCAAGTGGATCACTTATGGCGAGATGTCCTTCGGATAAAGAACAATTACTGCCGAGTTCCATATAAAGAGTATGCATCCATCGACGATGGCGTCAAAGTTGTTGGTTTGGCACCATCACGGGATGGAGCGGTTGAGGATCTTAGGAATTGTCGATGCTACAAGCTTTGTCTCCAAAATGCCCGAGATGCAAAGCTGATTATTTGTTGATGAGGTGGGCCACCCCATTATGCTTGAGAGGCCGAAGCCCCTTACGTTCCCAAAGCCGATCTTCGTGGGGATTGAGGAGGGGTCTCCCCTCCTGCCTGGTACTTCACTTTGCGGCCATTCAGAGTAATGTCAGTTGTCTTAGGCCACGGCATAGCATGTTGAGTAGATGTCGAGGAATCCGGATCGGTAGATGAACCCAATGAGTCTAACAGCGAGTGAGCCTCTTTTTCAATCTGTTGGAGTGGCATGGGTTGACCTTGCCCTTTCGGGCTTGGCTGCGGTGTCGATGTACCGGATTGTCCATTATCGTCCTTGCCGACCTTTGGAGAAGTCGGCTGTTCTACGCTCATTGTTGGCTTAGGAAGACTATCGGCTGATGGTTGGTACTTATGATCACCCTTATTCCATCATTGGACCACGGTCCACTCAGAAGGTTGCACCTTCTTCGATGCAGCCAGCTTAACAGTTGCAGCAGGCGTGGTTGTAGCAAGGACGATCGGTGCGTGGTTGCCTTGGCAGGATTTGTGATAGCCGAAACGGTTGCAATCAGTGCAGAATTTTGGTGTGAACTCATACACAATCGGTTGTTTTCTAGTTACACCATTTTGCATAACAAACTCAACTTGATCCACAAGCTTTTTCGAGGCATCAACTTCAACCAGAATTCTAGCATATGAGACCCTCTCTTCATCATCAACGAGTCCATGGCGATGGTGTGCCCATTGTTGAGCCGATCTTGCCTAGAACATTCGGGTGCCAACACTCGAGTGGGAGCGATGGAAGGGTGGCCCAAACCAAAGTAAAGCTGATGTCATCCTCCTTGAATTCCAAACAATCCGGCATGTTCTCAGTATGAGGAGACGTCCATAGACGAAATACAGTCTATTGACCAAAATTTATTGCCTATCTTCCTCCCGTGTGAACCTAAAAATAAGCCAGCCACTTTATGTTGTTGGAAGCTGGCGCGGCGCCCCATGGATAGTGCACATATTGCTTTAAGTCTCAAAAACTTTTCGGCGATGTAGCCAACAAGACAGTATTAAAATTTAGTTCTAACATATATCAAGTCGCTTGACCCCAGCGTGAAAAGGCCATTATCAACTGCGAATTTCATGAGCTTGTTGTCCCCTGTGAGTTTGCAGTTGTTGCTGAATAAACCAACGAAGGAGATCTTTTTCATGCCAGCAGTTTCAGTTTTAGCTTCCTTGGCCGACAGCGTTTCCTCCGGTCGGGGGCCATTGGTGTTGGCTGCATCAATCTTAGTGATAAATGAGGGGGAGGCCTCCAAATCAGAAATAAATCCATTAAAATCAGGCAAACCAACCTTGGTAATGACGGCAGCCTTGGCAGTGACGGTGACCTTAGGCGGCTGGGCGGACGGATAGCTGGTTGTTGTAGTCACTTTGCTGGTAGCAGGTGCAGCAAGCTATTGGCCGGAGGGCTTGGTGGGCTGGTTAGCAGCAGGTGCAGCAGCTGTCTTAGTTTTCTTTGACTTTGCCATAGCAACTTGCAAGGCGAAAGAGGAAAGTGCATTAGGTGCAACAGTTGTGGCAGACTATTGCAGCACCAAATGGGGAGAAGGTAGGAAAACTTGCAGGCTGCTAGAGGGACTATTGCAGCAAGTCAAGCAAGGCTGCAGGCTGGCAACACTGGAAGCAGTAAAGGCAGACTATGTAGGAAAAAAAGGCAGGCTTTGGCTGACTCAGAAATCGAAAGTTTCCACCTACTACCGACAGCTGAAGGTGAAAACATAGCACCAGCAGTAGGATGAACGTCCAGCAAGCTTCAGGCCTCGAACTAGACTCATGCTTGCAGCAAAACGTCCACCAAACAGTAAGGAAATGGCTACAGCAAACTCAAAGGGGGAAATCCAGCAGAATGAATTACTCACCGATGGTAGAGGTTAACGAGAAGGCAAAGCATCCTCAAAATCACAAAAATAATCGAAAGAAACGTAATGCAGCACAAGGAGACGCGTTTAATCGGACCAAAACTTGTACAAACTTAAAGAAAAATTATTAAAGAGCAAATCCATGTTGAGGCACTCTAAAGAGAATTGAGAGTATTATTTTTAGAGAGAAACCTCTGGAGACCTCACAGTTCTCTCTACCTCTCTAGAGAGCATTCTTTCTAGAGAAAAATCTCTTGACCTCACAGGACGGTATCACGCTTTAAATTAACGAGTTTTTCTCTCTCGAATATCCAACTCACCAATTAATTCTTTATAGTGTCCTGTACGTTTTTTTGACAAATAGGCCAGCAGTCGTTGACGTTTTCCAAACTTTTTCACAAACCTCTCTGAGATGAGGAGTCTGTTTTATGTAATTCCATATGTGAAGTCTCCTTATTTTAGTGATGAAACTGAATACTTGAAACAACAGATCCTCTATTTTCTTCGTTTCTAGAGAGAAACCTCTTGCCCTCACAGGTTTCTCTCTAGAAAGAATGCTCTCTAGAGAGGTTTGACCTCACAGGTTTCTCTCTAGAGTGCCTCAACATGAATTTGCTCTTTAATATTTTTCTTCAAGTTTCTGCAAGTTTTGGTCCGATTAAACGCATCTCCTTGTGTTGCACTACGTTTCTACCGATCCTGTTTGTGGTTTTGAGGGTGCTTTGCCGTCTCTAGAACCTCTACCGTTCATAAGTAATACATTTTGTTAGATTTTTTCCTTCCAACCTGTTGCAGCAGTTTCCTTGTTGTTTGGTGGACCTTTTGCTGCAAACAGGAGTCAAATTTATGACATTAAGGTTGTTGGACGTTTATCGGTTGCTAGTGTTGTGTTTCCTCCATTTTTTCCGGTCACTTTCAATTGCCGGTAAAACCCTACCTATTTTTGCTGCACAGTCTGCCTTTACTGCTTCCAGTTGCCAGCCTGCAGCCTTGTTTGACCTGCTGCAATAGTCCCTCTAGCAGCGTGCAAACTTCCTACCGTTTCCTCATTTGGTGATGTAGCAATATACCACAATTGTTGCAACTGTTGCAATTTCCTCTTTCGCCTAGCAAGCTGCCATGGCTAAGTCGAAGAAAACTAAGTCAATTGCTGCACCTGCTGCTAACCAGGCTATCAAGCCCTCCGGCCAACAGCCTGCTGCACCTGCTGCTAACCAGGCCATCAAACCCTCCGATCAACAGCCTGGTGCACCTACTACCGGCAAAGGGATTGCAACAGCCGCCCAGCCGTTTGCCCAATCGCCTAACGTCACCGTCACTAACAAGGCTGCCGTCATTGCCAAGGTTGGTCCCCCTGATTTTAATGGATTTAATTCTGATTTGGAGGCCTCCCCCTCCTTTATCATTAAGATTGATGCAGCCAACACCACCGGCCCCCAACCGAAGGAAACGCTGCTGGCCAAGGACGCTAAAACCGAACTGCCGGCATGAAAAAGATCTCCTTTACAAGTTTATTCAACAGCAACAGCAACCTCATAGAGGACAACTAACTCATGAAAACTGCAAACTCTCCCCTACTGCCTTATGCTTCACTTCACACTAGGGTCAAGCGACTTGATAGACGTTAGAACTACATTTCGGTACTACCTTGTCGGCTACATCGCCGGCAAGATTTTGGGACTTAAAGCAATACATGCACTGTCCTAATCATGCGGCACCAACTTCCAACAACACGAAAGTGGTTGGCTCATTTTCAGGTTCGCACGGCAAGAAGATAGGCACGAATTTTGGTCGATGGACCGTATTTCGTCTACGGTCGTCCCATCCTAATGAAGAACATATCGAATTGTTTCAAATTCAAGGAGGACGACATCAGCCTTACTCCAGTTTGGACCACCATTCCATCGCTCCCACTCGAGTGTTGGCACCCGAACACTCTAGGCGAGATCGGCTCGAGACTGGGCACACCCATCGCCATGGACTCATTGACGATGAATATGGAGAGGGTCTCGTATGCCAGAATTTTAGTTGAAGTTGATGCCTCGAAGAAGCTTGTGGATCAAGTTGAGTTTGTTATCCTAAACGGTGTAACTAGAAAACAGCGATCATGTACGAGTTCACACCAAAATTTTACACCGACTGCAACCATTTCGGCCATCTGTAGGAATCCTGCCAAGGCAACCACCCACTGAGCCACCCCTGCTGCAACTGTTAAGCCAGTTGTAACGGAAAAAGGTACAACCTGTCGAGTGGACCATGGTCCAATGACAAAATAAGGGTGATCATAAGAACCAACCATCAGCCGACAGTCTTCCTAAGCCGGCAATGGGCGTGCAACAACCGACTTCTCCAACGGTCAGCAAGGGAAGGGACGGTCGAGTACATCGACACCGCAGCTAAGCCTGAAAGGGCAAGGTCAAACCATGCCGCTCCAACAGACTTAAAAAAGAGGCTCACTCACCGACAGACTCATTAAGTTCATCTACTGATCCGGATTCCAGACATCTACTCGACATGCTATGCCGGGGCCTAAGACAGCCGACATTACTCCGAATGGCCGTAAAGTGAAGCACCAGGCAGTAGGGGAGACCCATCCCTAATCCCCATGAAGATTAACTTTTGGAACGTGAGGGGCTTTAACCGGCCTCTCAAACACAATAGGATGACCCAACTTATCAAGAATAATCAGCTTTGCCTCTTGGGCATTTTGGAGACAATGCATGCAATATCGGTAATTCCTAAGATTCTCAACTGCTCATTCTCGGGATGGCGCCGAACCAACAACTTTGATATCATCATCGGTGGACGCATACTCGTTTTATGGAACCCGATAGTCATTGAACTTTATTCGGAGAACATCTCGCCACAAGTGATCCACTGTCATGCCACGAATAAGTCCTCTCAACTCTCCTTTTATATCTCGTTTACTTATGGGCTTTAATCTGTTGTGAATAGAAGGAGCATGTAGGAGGAACTCTTGGAATTGGGGCAATCGTTGAGCATGTCGTGGCTCATAATGAGCGATTTTAATTGTGTAAAATCTCCCGAGAAGAAGCAGCTTGGTGTTGCCCCAACCGAGTATGAATTGAAAGACTTCGTGGATTGCTACCTCGCACTTGGACTGCTTGATGCCCCCACGACGGGCTATTATAACACCTGGTATTCTAATAA
>NC_026151.1:695163-704113 GCF_000512975.1 Sesamum indicum
AGGAGGAATGGAATGTGAATGTGGAGGGCACACCTCATTCAGCCTTTGTAGCAAACTGAAGGCACTCAAGGGCGCTCTCAAAGCATTTAACAACCAGAACTATAGCCATATCTCCGTCAGGGCCAAAGAGGCGTATCTCGTTCTGCAAGTTGCACAATGCCAACTTGAATCTAACCTCGGGGATGTAGCGCTTTGGGACTCATTGGGGGACCTTAGGAAGAAGGTTGTCTTCCGTGCCGAGGATGAAACGACACTTCTTCTATTAGAAAGCAAAGATCCATTTCCTTAAAGAGGGGGACGGGGAACACCAAATCCTTCCATGATATGTTGAATAGGAATGTTGCTAGGAACTCCATCTTGACAGTCACTAAAGAGGACGGGTCAATTCTCACTGCTGTCGAGGATATTGCTTGAGAGTTCGCCGCTTAGTACATATCACTCTTGGGTACCGAGATTCACACCCTCCCTGTTGATAATGGTGTGTTCGAATGGGGTCCCGAACTCTCTTTTGAGCATACCTTGGACCTTTGTAGGGCAATCACACCGCTAGAGATCAAAGAAACCATCTTTCAAATTAGTGAAAACAAGGCACCCGACCCAGACGGATATTCATCATGATTTTTCAAGATAGCATGGAACGTTGTGGGAGATCAAGTCTACAAGGTCATCATAGATTTCTTTAGTAGTGGGCGGATGCTACGGCGACTCAACTACACTATTATCGCCTTTATGCCCAAATCATATCACTCCACTTCTCTAGCGGATTACCTACCAATTTCGTGTTGTAATGTCATCTACAAAGTCATCACTAAAATCATCTCAGACCAGCTCGCCCCTGCCTTGGAGCACCTCATTGACCGCTGCCAGATGTACTATTAACGTTGACCTACGCAAAGCATTCGACTCGATCTCATGGACTTTTCTCTCTCGAGTGCTCCACGGGTATGGCTTTCCTCCACTTTTAATATCATGGATTACGGAATGCAACTCCACTTAGTCCTTGTCAGTGGCTTTGAACGGCTCCCTCCATGGGTTTTTTTTGGGGAAAAAAGGCCTAAGGCAAGGAGACCCGATGTCGTCGGCCCTCTTCCTTCTTAGTATGGAGCACTTTTCACGACCGATCAAGAGGAAAACGTCCATTTTCGACTTCAACTTCCATCCCAAATGTGAGAAGCTGAAGATTACACACCTCGTCTTTACCGATGATCTTATGTTTTTCTCCCGAAGTGACCTTCTATCTATTCACATCTTGATGGAATGCCTCCAAGAGTTCAGGGACGCCTCTGTCCTCACGGTCAGTACTTCCAAATCATGCATATTTACAACAGGCATCCAAAACGAAGAGCATGACGGGATTCTTGCTCGGACAGAGTTTACGATAGGAGAGATGCCTGTCTGGTACCTTGGCATTCCCCTAGCGGCAAAGCGACTTTCAATCACCAACTACTTACCGCTTGTAGACCAAATTGCCAATTGCATATCCAAATGGACGGCTAACCCCTATCATTTGTAGGCCGACTAGAACTCATTCTTTCAATTATTTAGGGGGTGGAGTGCTTTTGATTTCAAGTGTTCCCACTTCCAGCAGTGGTCATCGAGAAAATTCATAAACTTTTCTGGAATTTTCTCTAGGATTCTAGGAGAGCACCAGTTGCTTGGGAGAAAATCTATCATCCTAAGGAAGAACGCGTCTTGGTATCCGGCATATTCAATCGTGGAACGTTGCGCTCATTGCCCGAATTTTATGGAACATTCATCACAAGGCAGACACATTGTGGGTACAGTAGGTCAACAGTGTTTACCTTAGAGGTGCTTCGATTTGGGACTGGCAACTGAAGAAGGGGCTCTCCACCCCTTCAATGGCTTGCCGACATTCACAACAGAGTGGTCACCGCATTTGGGTCATCAGATGCAGCAATCCAACAAATGGCAGGATGCTCTACCACAAAAGGTTTTGCTAACGTCCAAAGCCTATGAGTACTTCAGGCCGAAACTCATAAGGCAGCCTTGGAAAGCGGCTATCTGGAAGGCATTTATCCTGCCGAAGTACTCATTTATCTTGTGCCTTGGTCTATGGGCAGACTGGCTACACATGACCGACTTATGCCCCTCCAGGAGGAAGATTCGTGCTCCTTGTGCATCAACACCAAGGAATCGGCCAAGCACCTTTCTCTTTGAGTGTCCCTTAGCGACTACGTTTGATCTCATATCCGGCAATGGCTTAGCATCAGCCGAAGTATTTCCACCCTCCATGGCGCGATTAAGTGGGTTAAGAAGGGGAAGACTGGCTCCTCTGTGCAGAACAAAGCACGCACATTGCTTTGGTATTCACGGTCTACAATCTTTGGAGGCACCGAAACGAAGTCAATTTTTAGGGCGCAACACCTTGTCCCAAGGGTCTTATTATTTCTATCATTATCACTTTCTATAGGCTCCTTTTGACACTTTTCCCATACGGTTTGATTGTACCTTAATCTATAGCGTGGGCTTTTTGTATCTGTCCGGGTATGCCGGGAGTACACTGTAAATACTTTTAAATGAACGAAAACTTACATTTCACCCAAAAAAAAAAAACATAACAAGACCCTCAGGATATGGTGCTTTGTCTTAAAAAATAATTTAATTTCAGTGTCTCCAAAGGTTGTAAATCGTGCATGCCAAAGCGAGTGGTGCTTTGTTCTACACAGAGGAGCCAGTCTTCTCTTTCTTGAGCCACTTGACCTCTCTAAGGAGGGTGACATACGTCGGCTGATGCCAAGCCATTGCGGATATGAGACCATACATAGTTACTGAAGGGACACTCAAAGAAAACGTGCTTGGCCGATTCATGAGTGTTGATGCACAACGAGCATGATTCTTCCTCCTGTAGGAACGCAAGTCGGTCGCGTGTAACGAGTCTACCCCATAGTCCAAGCCACAAGATGAATGAGTACTTCGACGGGGATAAATACCTTCCAAATTGACGCTTTCCAAGGTTGCCTTGTGAGTTTCCACCTGAAGTACCCATACACTTTGGACGTCTCGAGTCCCTTGATGTTAAACCATCTCGCCATGTGCTAGATTGTTGCCTTTAATGAGCTAAATGTGGTGACAACTCTGTTACAAATGTCGGCAAATTTTTGAAAGAGTGGAGAATCACCCGTCTTCGATTGCCAGTCCCAAATTGAAGCACCTCTAAAGTAGACACAGTTGATCCACTATACTCACAAAGTGTTTGCCCTGCGATGAATATTCCACAAAACTCGAGCAAGGAGGGCAACATTCTAGGATTGAATATGTCGGATACCAAAGTCACCTTCTTCCTTGGGATGACAGATTTCCTCCCAAGCAACTGGTGCTCTCCTAGAGTTCCTGAGAAAATTCTTGCAAAGTGGATGAATTTTCTCAACGATCGCCACTAGAAAGTTCCAATTAGCCCGCAAATTAAAGGGACTTAGCCTTTCACGTGAAAATGCAATTGGATATCTGGTCGACAAGCGGTGAGTAGTCGGTGACTGAAAGCTGTTGTGCCACAAAGGGAATGCTAGGTATCGGACGGGCATCTCTCCTCTAGCAAACTCTATCCTAGCAAGTATTCCATCAAGCTCGTTATTTTGTACGCCTGATGTAAAGATGCACAACTTGGAAGTATTGACGTCAAGGCCGGAGATGTCCCTAAACTCTTGGAGGCATTCCATCAAGATGTGGAAAGATGGAAGATCACCTTGGAAGAAAAGCATGAGATCATCAGCAAAAAGGAGATGAGTGATCTTCAGCTTATCACATTTCGAAAGGAAGTTGAAATCCGGATTAGATAATTTTCTTTTGATAAATCGTGAAAAGTACTTCATACTAAGAAGGAAGAGAGCCAGCGACATCAGATCTCCTTGCTTTAAGCCTTTCTTTTCCCAAAAAAACCATGGAGGGAGCCGTACAAAGCCAATGATAAGGAAGAAGTGGAAACACATTTCATAATCCACGAAATAAAGAGTGGTGAAGGCCATACCCATGTAGGACCTGGGAGAGAAAGGTCCATGAAATTGAGTCGAAAGATTTGTGCAAGTCATCGTTAATAGTACTTCGAGGTGAAATTTGCTTTCCCGAGTACTACCGGATCATATCCTAAGCCAAGAAGATGTTATCTGTAATGTTACAGCCCCTAACAAAGGCTGCTTGGCAATAGTCAATGCGGTGCTCCAATGCAAGGGGAAGCTAGTCTGCAATAATTTTTGAAATGGCTTTGTAGATCACAATACAACATGAGATCAACCAGTAGTCCACAATAGACGTGGAGTGCTCAGATTTGGACACAAGGTCAATAATGGTGTGGTTGAGATGCCATAGCATCCGTTAACTCCTAAAGAACTCCAACAGAGCCTTGCATACTTGGTCTCCAACAACGTCCCATACTCTCTTGAAGAAGCATGATGAATAACCATCCAGCACGGGTACCTTATTGTCGCTAATATGAAAGATGGCTTCCTTGACCTCTAACGGTGTGACTGCTCCACAAAGCTCCAAGGCGTGCTCGGGAGAGAGCTTATGGCCCGTTCAAACACATCATCATCAATCGGGAGGGTCTGAACCTCAGTACCCAAGAGGGAGGTGTAGAAGGCAACGAATTCTGGACAATGTCCTCAACGAAAGTGGTAATGGAATCACCGTCTTTGGTGACTGCCAAGATAGAGTTTCTTGTTAATTCTTCTTCACCGTGTCGTGAAAAAACTTGGTGTTCTAGTTCCCCATTTAAGGAAATGGGTTTTCGCCTTTTGACAGAAGAAGTGTCTTTCAACTTCAACAAGGAAGACGGCCTTCTTCCTAATGTCCCCCAAGGAGTCCCGAAGAGCTACATCCCCAGGGTTAGAATCAAGTTGGAACTGTGCATCTTGTAGTGTGAGATCCCCCTCTTTAACCGTAACGAAGATATGGCTATAGTGCGGGTTATTGAATATTTTGAGAGAGCACTTTAGTGCCTTCAATTTCCTGCAAAGGCTGAATTGAGGCGTGCCATCTATATTCACGTTCTATCCATCTTCAATGATTACCAAGAAATCTAAAATGATTTGCCCACATATTAAAAAATCAGAAAATTTTAAGCTTGGGGCAGGGAGATTAAGAATAGAGACAATACCCGAGGAGTGTCGGAGAGATATCCTGATGAGGCTAAAATGGGCGCCACAATACAATCCGACCTCGAGCCATTCATTATTCAATAGAACCCGGTCAAAATTGCACCAAAGGGGTTTGCTATCGTTGTTGGAATACCATGTGTCACAACAGCCCGTTGTGGTTGCATCATGTAACCCAAGTGCAAGGCAAAAATCAACAAAGTCTTTGAGTTCGTACCAGCTTGGTGCAACACCAAGTTGCTTCTCCTCCGGAGATTTCACATAGTTAAAATCGCCAAGTAAGAGTCACGACATGCTCCACAGTTGTCCTAGTTCCATTAGTTTCTCCCACATGCTCCTTTTATTCACTACAGAGTAAAGACCATAAGTAAGAAAAATATAAAAAGAGAGTTGGGATTCCCCTCCTAGCTTCTGCTTCAGTTTCGGTTCATTCGGAGCGATGACGACTAATGTAGTCCCTGGAATAAAATATTGGGTTGATGTCGGGGAGTTTGGCTCATCGGAGGAACCCAATGAGTTTGCCTATGAGTTTGCCCCTATACCAGCATATGGTGGGGGCATGTTCTGCACTGCCGCGTTCATACTCGATTGTGGCTTTGACGGGCCTGGGCGTCCCTATTCAACATTGCCGGCTGTTGGAATATTTGGCTGCGGCACACCCATTATAGGGAGTTGATGCTTCTGATTATTCTTATGTCGACGTTACACCACAATCCACTTGGTTGGCTGCACCTTCTTGGAGCAACCGACTTAACGATTGCGGCAAGTGTAGTTGTATCAGCGGCGACCAGCAGTTGAGTGGCTTGGCATGTATCCTTCAAGTGGCCAAAACGTTGCATTTCTTGCAAAACTTAGGTGTAAACTTGTAGACGACCAGCTGCTTTCTGGTCACACCGTTTGGAAAGATAAACTCCACGTAGTCCACAAGTATCTTGAATGCATCGACTTCAACCAAGATATGGGCATACTAAACACGTTCCATCTTCGTTGTCAATGAATCCATGGTAATGGGAGTGCCAATCTCGATCTGATCTTGCCAAGTGTATTTGGATGCCAACATTCAAGTGAAGTGATGGAATGGTGGCGCAAATAGGAGTAAGTCTGATACCATCCTCCTTGAACTCGAAATAATTGGGCATATTTTTGAATCGGAGCAGACGTCCATAGACAAAGTACGGTCCACATGCCAATATGCGTTGTTTGTCTTCATCACGTGCAAATCTGAAAATGAGTCACCCACTATTATGTTGTTGAAAGTGGGCCCCCCATGATTGAGATAATACGCGTATCGCTTTGAGTTCCTGAAACTTGCCGGCAATGTAGCCAACAAGGCAGAATCCTAGTTTGGTGTGTATGTCAATCAAGTCGTTTGTTCCAAGTTTGAGTGTTTCATCTTCGACCGCAAATTTCATAAGCCTATTATTGTCGGTGAACTTCCAGCTGTTACTAAACAGCCCCGCAAAGGAAGTTTTCTTGACACCAACGGCTTCGTTTTTGCCTACCTTGCCCGACAGTGCCTCCTTTGGCCAGGGGCCAGGGATGTTGGACGTGAGGGCAATAGTTGCATCATTCTTAGAGCAAAGGGGGAAGCCTCTAAATCATAAATGAAGCCATGAAAGTCTAGTGAACCAACCTTGGTTAAGATGGTAGGCTTAGCGGCTTCCTTGATGGAAACAGGGGCGTTGGATGGCTGGTGGCAGGTTGGTAGGTTGTTGCTGCCACTTTGCCAGAAACTAGTCTAATAGTTGGTTGGCCGGAAGGATTAGTGGGACGGCTGGAAGGTTTAGCAGCTTGCTTGTTTTTCTTTGATTTTGCTAAGAATTTGCCAATCAAAGGATAAGGATAAGCAACTACAAAAGAGAATTTCTCTATATCATTGAATGTGAGTAGGGTGCCCGTCAATCTTTACCTGTGTTCCAACTGTTGCAGGCTTTGAATCGGCAAGGAGTAATTTTTATAGATCATTGGCCCTGGGCTTAGATAAATTCATAGAACTTCAGCAAATGATTTTTTCGAAGCGTTTGGAGCTGCATTCTACCTCAGATTCGGATTTTGTTGCTGATGTTTCTATTTCATAGAGCTGGCTGGCTGAGTCAACTCAGCAGTTTGACCCAAATCGACCTAGTCAACAAAGAGGCCACTGCAGTCGGAGCTCCTATCACGACTTCTGATCGCGCACATGTGTTCTCTACAAGATTGCGAGGACACTGGTGGGTCTTCTCCATGAAACGGCAGGCGGACGGCGGAGAAACGACTGTTCGAAGTGGAGTCGCGGCGGAAAACGGCTGAAAGCTTCAAAAGCTTGGATTTTTGTACCTAGTAGATGAAAACAGTCGAGACTGGTCCCATTAGAATCGTAATGAGGAGGCGAGTCTAACGGTACCAGTCCGCGATCGTGGGTCATTTGGACGGCAGAGAGACGGCGGCACAAAGCAGAAGTCGCGAGAGGCGATAGCCACGAAGTTCAAATGCTTAGATCTCCGCACTTAGTTATTGGAAATGGCTGAAATTGGTCTCCTTGGATTCTCAATGAAAATCCGGTTCTAATGGTGGTAGTGCGCGACCGCCGTTCGATCGGACGCTTGCAAATCGACGAGAAACGTCTGTGGCGGTTGAGATGAAAGCGCACTCGCTTTGGTGCTCCAAAACTGAAATTAATTCGGGGGGTTTTATTCGCCTTGATCTAGGTAATCGAACGGTATAAGTGGTGGCGGAGATTCGTCGGATATTTGTCGAAAAGTTGGAGAGAAGAAACGGCGAAAAAAGGCGCAAAGTGGGCGATTTCCCGCGGCTTTGATCGGCGATTGGGCGTGCGTCGCTGCTCCGATCAGAACACGTGCTCCAAAGTTGGGACGCTCGTCGGACGGCGATTCAAGTGGTGGTGGTCGTGGCCTGAGACGCGCCGGTGCGATTTTCCAGCTGCGGCAGCGGCGGTGAGCGATGGGGACGGTGGTGCGGTGGTTGTTGCCAGCGGCGGTGAAACTATATCATTATGTTTCGATTAATATTTCGTATGTTTTTGTTTTAGTGTTTTGGAGAAAGATAGAGAAAAATAGAGATAAGTAAATATGTGTTTTGAGATATATGAGTAAAATAAGTGATGTAGGTATGATGTCGGGATTTGAGAGACACGAGTTACTGTTTATTGTCAAAACATGTCTTTTAATATATATATTTAGTAATATATATGTGTACATATATAATATTTTATTTTTTATTAAAATATAATATATATTTTATGTTAAGTAATTTTTTTTATTGAGGAATTTTTTTATATTTTAAATAATAATTATAATTTTAATGTACAATTAAATACATGTGTATTGTCTCCAAAATGATTTTGTTAGACTTTTTCTTTGGAATTGAAAAATATAATATATACAATTTAAATAAAAATTTAGAATTAAGTATGTATTATTGATATATTGTCCTCAAATTTTAAATTTCTCAATTATTTCAGTGAAATAGAAAAAATTATAAGTACAAAAGATTTAATTGTCTAAGTTGAAAAAAATTGTAATTAAGAGTTAAATGCACTATATAACATGTTGAAAATACATTCATTAGAATTTTATATGTGAACTGATAAATTTTAATAGATAATTAAAATAATAAAAATATGAATTAGGTATATAGTACTGATATATTGTCAGTAGTATACGCAACTGCTACAATATTTTCATTAGGTAAAAATATTTTACATATTTTAACTAAGTAGCATTGATATTAAATATTTTAAATATCAATGATTTTATAAGTTAATAATTATTTTTTAGTAGTAACTATTAATTATATTTCACAACTATTATATATTAAATAATATATAATACATATAATACATA
>NC_026151.1:704247-726491 GCF_000512975.1 Sesamum indicum
AAGGTTTTGTGTTTTGGCCCATAGGGTATGTTTGGTGGTTGTTGGTGGTACAAGGGTTTAGTATGTTAAAATGCCACACAATTATAATGAGAAGGTGAAGAAAATGATTATGTGCATGGTTTGGGGTTTTGGTGTAGGGTTTAGAGTCCAGGGATCAGGTAGGTCTAGGGTTCAAGGTTTAGAATTCAGGATTTAGAGTTTTTGTTTTTTATTATGTTTTTATTAATATTTACCTTTTTGGTATATTTTTCAGAGCAAATAGTATATTTACGTCACCACAAAAGTATATAATATATGTTTTTAGCTATAAACTCTATATTAAATAATAGACAAAAAAATATTGTATTTTTTCAAAATAATGCATATTTTCTTTTTCTGTTAGTTGTTAATAACTATATAATTTTTTTTATTGAAATGCATGTTATACCTTTGTTTAATAGTCAAATGTTTTCAATAGTTTTGTTTTTTTTTTTTTGGATTAACTTAGCAATTGTCGGGATTATCATTCCTTCTAATTTTATCGAAAAATCATGTACGAATAGTTTGAACAAGTTATGTATACAATATAACAGAGGCGGCAACCTGCCTCGCAATGTGGGCGACATCAAATCTAGAGACACCTAGGTGGCCATTATTGTTGGTTGGGGGTGAGGCGGCAAAGGGGACGCGAGGTGGTGGAAAAATGGAATTGGAGAAAATATTAAATTTTTTAAAATTTAGTTAAAATGATGTAATATTTGGCAATTTTGAAAATATTAAAAACTTATTAAAGTATTAATTTAAATACATATACTGGTTATTTTAATTTAATACTATTTAATAAATAATATAATTTAAACATATTTTTTACTTTGTTATTTAGTATATATCCTTTTTATGATTAAATATAATATATAAAATCATATTTAAATAAAATAGTTATTTAATTTGGTATAATTTTATAATTTATTTTTATTTTTAGTTATATAAATATCTAAATTTGAAAGGTGAATTTTAGGATATTAAATTTTTTTATTATGTTAAAATTTAAAATTTTTTAAAAGTTTTATATATTTTTTAAATTAATCAAATACAAAATTTATTAAGATATATTTAAATAAAATAAGTTAGTTTAAACTATATTTAATTATGAAAGAAATGAGCAAAATAGAAATTATATACTTAAAGTAACTCCAGAAAAAAAATGAAGCCCTTGCGCTTGAAAAATAGAACAAATTTAAAGAATAGCTGGGATAATAGTCGAAACAATGAAATTTCACGATGAATAGTTACCCCTCACGATAATATTAGTGAGGGTTGAATTCATCCCATAACATTTATAACACTAGTCTGCATAAAATAAGCTTAAGCATGCTCCACTAGCGCTAAGTATTGCAATGCTGCGTTTTATAGATGGGAAACGTAGGTCGTCAATCCAATTTTAGTTGGTAGGTTAGCAAGGTAGTCGATTGATTGAATTGACTCGTGAGAATCCTCATATGGAAGTTTCGAAGGCTTAGTGGGTGTTACTGAAATTCTAGATTCTGATAGTACGGAATTAGTACTCGAACTTGAAGAATTATGGCAGTCACGTGCATACGAATATCGCATCTTGGATTTGGCAAGAGGTGGCGTAGCGTGGGATACTCCAATTCCAGTGCAATTGAAGTATGTAGCGAGGATGATGGATTCCAAAAAAGAATTTAGGCTAAAATGCATAAAACTCCCCTATGTTTTAAAAAGTACGCTAACCTCGCCCCCCCCCCCTAATTTTAAAATTGCTAAAACTCCTCCCGTATTTCTTAAACGTAGCTCAATTGCCCCTATCCGTTAAATCTAACTGACAGTGTTAATTTTTTTATAAAATGACCGTTTTATCTTACTTAATATATATTATTTTATTGTAATGACTGTTGGATTTTTTTGATCAAATATTAATTGTTAGATCTGATCAATTAATCTCAACCGCTAAATTTTTAAAAAAAATGGAAGGTTTAGATTCAACAAATTATTTAACTTGTATATTCTATAAATAATTTCAAATTAAAAAATATATTATTATTAGATAAATATAAAATTAACTACCCACCCCCTACCACCAGTTGCCCCCCTCCCCCCGCACCATCTCCGTTAATCCTTCAAACCGTCGAATCTCCCCGAATGCTTTACCAAAATGAGTGAGGTAGGTCTAGTTAGAATTGTCTTGAAGAGATGTGTCTGATGATGCTGGTCTGTGATCAAGATTGGATTAAAATACCACTACTTTTAATGCTATTTTACTTTTTCAGTGAATCAGAGGCGGGGCATTGCCCCTCTTTTTGGACCCAAGGCACGCTCCGGTGGGCCGATCCAGGCGGAAGACATTTTCAGGTAGGAGTTTAGCTGGGGCGGCACATCTATTAAAAGATAACGCAGGTGTCCTAACATGAGCTCAACGAGAATAGAAATCTCGTGTAATACAGAAGGGTAAAAACTTGTTTGATTCTGATTTCCAGTACGAATACGAACCGTGAAAGCGTAGCCAAACGATCCTTTAGACCTTCGGAATTTGGAGCTAGAGGTGTCAGAAAAGTTACCATAGGGATAACTGGCTTGTGGCAGCCAAGTGTTCATAGCAACGTTGCTTTTTGATCCTTCGATGTCAGCTCTTCCTATCATTGTGAAGCAGAATTCACCAAGTGTTGGATTGTTAACCTACCAATAGGGAACGTGAGCTGGGTTTAGACCGTCGTGAGATAGGTAGTAGTTTTACCCTATTGATGACAACGTCGCAATAGTAATTCAACCTAGTGTGGGAGGAACCGTTGATTCGCATAATTGGTTATGGCGTTTTGTTGAAAAACCAGTGGCACGAAGCTACCGTGCGCTGAATTATGACTGAACGCCTCTAAGTCAGAATCCGGGCTAGAAGCGAAGCGTACGCCCGCCGCCCCCTTGCCGATCCGCAGTAGGGGCCCCCAAGGGCACGTGTCGTTGGCCAAGCCATCGCTGGCCGCCTTGAAGTACAATTCCCATCGAATGGCAGGTAGAATTCTTTGCAGACGACTTAAATATGCGACGGGGTATTGTAAGCGGCAGAGTGGCCTTGTTGCCACGATCCGCTGAGATTTAACCGTTTGTCGTTTCAATTTGTCCCTCCCCCCTCCCACCTCTAAGCCCCTCCCATACTCCTTCTTTTCTCCGAAACGGCTCGGAGGCTACCAACGCGCGAGCACATGCACCACCCACTGACCCCCACTTCGTGTGTCTTATTTTGCCTGAGTCTCGAAAAAATGGCAAAGTCCCGGATTAAAATTGGCTCGACACCCGACCCCCACAAGGTGAGAGTGTGCTCGCCCCGCGCTTCCGCACCCCCATAGGACGTGTGCCCGACAAGCATGGGTGCGCCGTACCAAGTCCCGCCGCCGCACGAAAGAGATGGTGTCGTGCGTGAAATAGCGAAAACCCAACACGTGCTCCCCGGTCGGGCCGTCCATGTCCGTCATCCCCGGTCGGCGTGCGGTTCCCGTCGTCCGTGGTCGTTGCTTTGCTCGCCGTCCGCATCCCCAAAAATGTGCCCGACAGTCCAGTGAAAACGCCGGCTGCCAGTGACCTAAGGCACGGCTGCAGGCCGGCAGGACGTTGCCTGCACGCGCCCATGTCTCCTGTCATCCGCCTGCACGTGCGCACGTCGGCATGGGCAGCCTGCACCGTTTGCTGCTATCGGCCTACGAGGGATGCGGCGTCTGCTGCCATCTACCCGCGAGCGTTGCGGCGTCTACTATCGTCCGCCTACATGCACGCACATCGCCAGGGGCTGCTTGCGCCGTGTGCCCGTGAGCGCAGAAGAGCTTTCTTCAGATCTGAATTTAAGTCCAACATTCAGGCTAACTACCATCATATTCTCCAATTTTACCTCAACTTCTTCAATCATCTTAAGATTGTCAATTTTTACAATTCTAAATGTCTCTCATCAGTTAAAGCAGCATAAGTTACTAATTGACTATCTTTTAAGGATAGCATTCATACTTTCACTACGCTAAATGGTGGTCATATCTACACAAAATAATTGCCGTCCATATACTAGTGCCCATTTTTCTCTAAATTTGAATATCTTCTCCAACCACTTATTAGTTTTAAGTTCATATTTGTCCAACATTTCCTCCATGCACATATTCTTCTTCCTCCTCAAATTATCGATGCAAGAATTGAAGTCCTTGGGGAAACATGTAAAGCATCCAAATACACTACTCAAATGCATAGTTGTATTTTGATTAGATACGCCAAATGCACAAGCAACAGCATGTGTTAAAATACACTACTCAAATGCATAGTTGTATTTTGATTAGATACGCCAAATGCACAAGCAACAGCATGTGTTAGGCCATGTCATTGTCAAAGCTTTCTCCATTATTGCATCTTGATCTGTAATGATGGTTCTAGGTTGTTTTCCAGATATTGCACAAATAAATAATAGTTTGCTTATGGTGGTTTACACCATCAAAAAGAGCAAACATTTTTTCCTATAAGTTGTAATAATAACAACAACAACAACAATAAAAAACGTCATCGAAGTGAGAGTAATTAACCATAATTTGTGCATCAACCTAAGTTATTTTAGCTATTAGGTCTTCATCATTGAATAGCATCAACCAACTACATTTGCTGCAAGTATTCAAGTAAATCTAACGCCTATCTTCATTTTCATTGTTATTTTCCATCGCAAATAATTTTTCCATCTTCAAAAATAAATCTAACATTTTCAGGTCCACCTACTTGTTTCGAGATTAAGTACTATCCCGCCCTTGATGTTATCCCTCAAGTTACTTATATCATCAGCTTGTAGTGTTTGTATATCCATTCCACGTCTGAGAAAATGAGTTTTATTTGGGCTAACAAAATCATGATCGTTCCGATCAACAAATTGAAAATTTATACTTCCCAGTATAACGATCATTAATTCTCATCATTGCACAAATACTAGTTCTTGTTTTTGGAAGACGAAATTTAACTCTCTCATTTCTTTTATCTTTTGTACCTGCGACCTTGGCAAGCACAACAAAATGCCATATCAATAACTGGGCATCTTTATGAACAGTGTGCTTTCTAATACCAAATCCTGTAACCCTTGTATATTCATTTTAAAAGTTGTAAGCTCCTTCTTCGCTCTGAAACTTCATACCGATTTTTGAAATTTGCTCTTATGAAATGATTGAATGACATTTATTTATTAGCTTTTATCCACTATTATTTTCAAGAAATACAACGTTTTTTCTCGTTAGGGCAAAAATCTAATTTATCGAGTGGGGTAAGATCCACACAAAGTAATAGACTCCATATCCCAGATAGTAGAAATAAAATATAATAAATAGTTATGAATAAATAGGATTGGTGTTGAACAATTCGAAATTGGAATTGATGACAACTGTTGTGGGGGCAAATGGATAAGTCTGCCAGTATTATTCCTCTGAAAGTAAATCTCTATAATTACTTTACATCAACAAAATCATAAAATATCTTAACATAATCGTACTGTATTTTTTGTATATAATCAAAGTAAGAGTAATTGAAGAAATTAATTTTAAAAAATTCAATATTGCAACATTCACTTAGGACTTGTTTACTACAAAGAAATAGCTTGAATTGTGTGTCCAGTCCAAGCTAATTCAATGTTTACTACACACCAAGCTAGCTCGATCTTATATAAACCCTATGATGAGGAAAATTACATAATTACAGAAATAACCCCCTATTTTTGGCAAGCTACATGCACCCTATGACTGCACCCTATGGCTGCACCCTATGACTGCGCAGGTGGGGCCCAGTGCACAGTGGCAGCAGCGGCGGTAGCAGGTTATGCAGGGGGTGACGTGGCCTGTTTCCATTGGGGCCACGTGTCGCGCATATAGAGAGTACCGTACACGTATAAATATCCTTATTTATGATTATTTAAATACGTTTTCAACACTTACTTTTACCGCCATATTTGTGCTCTCATTCTATCTCATTATCTTATCTTCGACCCCCACCTTTTCCTAATTTAAGCATCGAGGGCCATCGTCGAGGGCTTTTCGGCTAGTCTTACGTTTGCTGTGTTCTCAGAATCCACTTCAGGTAACTTAAAAGAGGGATCCAGTGATCTCAACCCAGCGATCCGACCTAGCGACCCAATCCGGAAATCCTAATTTTGAGCGACCTACATCACCCTATATAAAAAACAGTAAATTACACTCCTTGCCCATATAATATATAAATAAATGTTGTGTTATTAATTCGTATTTAATTCAAATCTATATTCGATATTACAGATCCATCCTAATCTATATTTAGTTCAAACCCCGCCTTAATTAATTTGATAACATTTGAAATGATATGAAGAACTTGGCCCTGTTTGGTTTTATTTTTGAATATTCATTTTATGTTCATAGTTTTTATTCTTAATAAATTTAGTTTACAATTAGTTTATACAAAATAGGTTGATGTGTTTTTTTATTTTCAATTCATGCAATAAATTTGATTATAATATTTTTAAATATATAAATATTTATTTTAATCAAAGAACAAAAATTGACAAAATATTTAATCTTATGTCCTTTTCAAAATAAATTATATTAATTATTTAGGTTGCAGTTCATAGGAAATAGTACAGGATTTATCGAGTTACTATTACATAATTAAGAAAAACTCGAGTGCAATAACTATGACTCATTGACTATAGAGTATTAGAATTGGGATAAAAAAATATATATATGTTCTACACAAATTGAATTTATGTCTAATTTGATAGCCGCTACATGTAAAATAATATATGAAATATCAAATTCTGTTTATATTTTGTGAATTTAATCCATTTTAGTTTATGAAGTAATATCTAATTAATTGATATCAGTATATATTTTTCGACCAATCAAATGATGCCAAATGTTAAATTATCATGTTTTCGACAATTAAAATCATATGGTCTAAAGTAAAAAAGTGTAACTTAATAATGTGGAAATTAAATCATATGTGGCAAAATTAAGGAAATAGATATCAACCAAATTATGAAGGGTGAATCAAATCGTGCTACTTCGTTAAATAATAAGTAAGAGCGCAAGGAAGAAATTTCGAAATTCTCTCTAAGTTGAAGGAGATTCACACGCATTAAGGGTGAGAATTAAGGCGTCCTTCACCAAAATTATCAAATTTAAATTTCTAATTCATGATTGAGGTGATAAACTCACGATATTAATGTTATTGAACACCACAAGTCAGCATTTATGAAAAATCGAAGTGTTGATCCCACCAAGAATTAATCTTCAAATCCAGATCACTATTTTCCAAGTTATTGGTTTTAATTCAAGATCTAATGAGTTGATAAGAAACCCTGGAACCAGCAAAATTGAAGGTTCGAATCAACTTTGAAGGAGATGAAATGTCAAAGCTTTGATTTGAGAGACTCTCTTTGGAGGGTGGGGGGCACTGAGTTGCAGACGTGATTTTTATTTGTCTTGCCCTAATCTACCATAAATTTTCTCCAAACCTAGAACCCTAAATATTAACGCACCCAAAATTATACTAAAAATCAACAAAATTGAAGAGAAAAACACGGTAAATTGTGCGACAGGAGAGTGTAGCAAGCGAGAGGATGTCTCTACAAGACGAAGCGCTGGATAATCCCCCCCCCACACCCGCTCTTTTATTAGTAAGATATATGTGCCATATGAACTTGAACACTATGATTCCTGTTGTTTGGTTAAATCGAGTTAAATGGAGATAGACGAGGACAAATTCTTCTACTCATACATGATTTTTTTTTTTGTTTGATTCGGCAGAAAAGGGGCTAAGAGAACTACAGGAGGCGATTTGAACTTCAACCGTCCTAGAAGAACGCCACCAATTGCACCAGCCGGAGGAGGTATTAACATCACACACCCATCCCTTTTGCAAGAGGCCATCCAAGAGTTGCAGTTTCACTTTCAACACGACAGATGCCACTCCTCCAACATTGTTTTAAGGTCATTGACAAGGATGGCCAAAAGTATGTGGCCATGAAATATTTGGAGGATGCACTCAGTACAAGGAGAGAAGCTGCCGAGGCAAGACTGGAACATGATGCAAAGAGGAAGGAAAAAGTGTAATAGCCCATAATGGATCATTATTGTTTTTGAAAAAACTAATTTCAAGATTGAAACTCAATCATTTTGTATTATGCAATCGGCATTCACCAAAATGCAGAAATTTGTGTTTTAAAAGTCAATTCATTTTGTAAAATCACTGAACCTTCACTTTGTTGAGTTCAATCAATGGCTCTTTTGGTATAATTCTCTAACTTGCTATTTTGAGGTGGACATGGCAGCCAACATCTTGCAAATTAAGTTTTGAGGTACAAAAATGTTGGTGTGAGCCCTAACTTCCATTCCTCCCCAATAAAAGCATTTTTTTCCCACCAAACAAGCCAACATGTGCACTATCTAATGACCATGTCACTCTTCCGTTAAAAATTGGATGGAAAAGTAGCTTGGGACTAATATTGAGAATTTTTTAAAACGTAAAGAACTAAATGTGAGAAAAGTCTAACAAATAGGACCAAATTAATATATGAGACGAAAAATGCAATTTTTCTTGTGATTGTTCAACTCGTCATTGACGTTGTCGTAATTCCTTTGCATTCAAATTGATCACTTTCAGACAAGTTATGACGGAATGAATTTATTATACTTTATGCAAATAAGTTCAAGGTCATGGATCCAAATATGTACTATGTAAATATTCGTATGTCTTCGTTAGAGGTGAGTTATGGTACATAAAAATCATGGAAAATTAGTAAAAGATATTTAAGAAAACTAATAATATTTATTTTTCTACCAATATTATTCTACTCATGCACATTCAGAATTAGTAAAAATTGTTTAAGAAAATTATCAGCTCTAATATGTTTTGTATTACATTTATGTTTTCTTTCATTTATTACATTTATGTTTTCTTTCATCCAATTAAGTAAATATAATAAAAACTTAAACTATACATACGCATCGAATATGCTTCAATAACTAACAAATAGATAATCTTATACACAATACATAAACTCTGCAATAAAAATTGTTCCGACTAAAAAACAAAAAAAAAACAAACGTATCTTTCAGACATCCTATATTATTACAAAAACAAACATAATCAAATTTAAAAGAAGGGATAATTACACTCCCCTCTTTTAAAGCTTGGTGTAATTACATGTAAATTTTCTGTATTTTAAAAAATTATATTTAGTACCCTTGAGGTATGCTTCGATCCAACAAATAAGTCCCTTCATCAGTTAATCAAATTTTATTGAATTTATTAATATTAATAAAAAATCGAATAAAAGTCTATATTTATCACGATTGACTTATTATTGATTTATTGTAAGTCAAATAATTTATATGACCAAATTATCCTTCTACATCTTCACACATTAATGCATATGATAGTATATTTTTACTGTTATAAAGAAGTTTAGACCGAAAAAAAAGTTTTTTTAACTTGCAATAAGTCAATTGATGTTAAATATCAATTTTCATTTAACTTTTTAATTAATATCAACAAATTCAGTGGATTTATAATAATGGATGAACCTATTTGTTAGACGGAAACAAATATCAGGATTACTAAATATAATTTTTTTATCATAAAAAATCTATTTGTATGTACCAAATCTCACGAGAGAGAAGTGTAATTATCCCTTAAATAAATCCAAACAAATCAACTACTACATAAATCCGTGCTATTTATTAAGGCACAAAGTTATAGAGTAATTAATTTGAAAAACAAAATATAGATGGTCTAAAATGCAACTTTACTCTTTTTTTTTTTTTTTTGAATAATTATATTTACACCCTTTAACTATGGCTTGTTTACACAAATCATCCTTATCTTTTAGATTATTTCACATACACCCACCAAAATATCATTATCACCACACAAACCACTCTTTACTTTTTTAAAAAATTATACACACACACCCCCTAAAAATGTTAGCATCATTACACAAACTGTCCCTATTTTTTTACTGTTATGGAGAATTTATATAATTATGCAAAAAATAAGGGTAATTTGTATAAATAGATCATCGATTATGGATTGTAAATATAATCATCCCTTTTTTTAAAAAATAACTATATCTTTTAATTAATTGGTTTTATCAATACTTTTTTATTTGTGTACATTTAAAATTAATTTATTTTATTAATTTTGACCAATTATTCATTATCTTTTTTATTTGATTAAATAAAAAATAAAATAAAATATTACATTACGCACACATAGCGAGTCAATAATTAATAAATGTGATAATTACGCTCTTATTCCTCAATTTAGTTTAATTACATGCAAACTCCTTTTGGTTTGAAAAATTACATATAGTATTTTTGAGGTTTGCGTTCCGTATAACAAATAAATCCCTTTGTTAGTCAAAATTCACTAAATTTGTTGATGCTAACAAAAAATCAAATAAAATACCATATTTACCTCGAGTGACTTATTGCTGATTTATTTTAAGTCAAGTAAATCTTTTTATGATCAAATTTCTCTTATACATCTTAACACATTAATGGTAGTTTAGTCAGAAAAATTTTATTTCACCTACAATAAATCAATAATAAGTCAATCAAAGGTAATTTTTGAAACCCACACCATTCATAGAATCAAAGAATTAAGTGGGTAGTAGGTCAAGAGTGTTTCTCTCTCTAGAAAGAATTCTCTCTAGAGTGCCTCAACCTTGATTTGCTCTTTAACGAATCTTCTTCAAGTTTCTGCAAATTTTGGACCGATTAAACGCATCTACTTGCATTGCTCTTCGTTTCTACTGAACGATTTTTTAGTTTTGAAGCCGTCTTGCCGGCTGCAAAGCCTCCACCGACTTGTGTGAAACAGTTTTCGCTGCCTTCCAAGTCTCAGCCGCAGGTTCTTTGCTTGCTGTTCCGGCGAAAGTTTCCTGCAAACTGCAGCCGTTTGCTGCTACCGCTGTGCACCTTTCACCATTTTCTCTAGCCATAATCATTCCAGGTGGTCAGAGGGTTTGAATTTTGAATTTCTGGTGATCGGAGGGTTTGAATTTTGAATTTCTGGGTGCTGCATTTTCTGCCCTGTTGCTGCCATTTTCAATATTCTACTACCGTTGTGCACCTTCCACCTTTCTCTCCGGCCAAAATTCGGTGGTCGGAAGGTTTGAATTTTGAATTTCTGGTGGTTGGAGGGTTTGAATTTTGAATTCCTGGGTGCTGCAATAACTACCCTACTATTGCTATTATTCTGCAGCAGTTCCAAGTTTTGGTGCAGCCGTTTCACACCCACTGCCTGCCATGGCCAAAACCAAGAAGCTAAGGAAACCTGCAGCGGTTGCTGTTGCATGCTAGCACTCCGACCAGCCATCGGCAAGAGCCGAATCTGCTGCTGCAATCGTCCGACAGCCAGCCGACCAGCAACCTGACCCTAACACCACTTCCGGTAAGGTTAATCCTTCTGGTTTTAGTGATTTTATCTCTACCCCCTCCTTTACCACTAAGAACGATGCACTGAATGCAATTGCTTCCCGGTCGGAAGATACACAACTGAAAATAGATGCTCCTGTTGAAAATGCTGGCAAGAAAGTCTCTTTTGCGGGCTTGTTCAGCATCAACCGTAAGCTCACCGATAAAAATAAACTCTCCAAATTTGCGGTTGATGATGGCCCACTCACCTTGGGGTCCAATGACTTGCTTGATGTCCGATCCAAACTGGGTTTCTGCCTCGTCGGCTACATTGCCGGCAAGTTCCCGGGACTGAAGGTGATCTGTGCACTTTCGCAATCTTTGGGATCTAGCTTCCAACAACACGAGAGTGGCTGGTTAAATTTTCGATTTGAACGCGAGGAGGATAGGCAGCTCATCTTGGCCGGTGGGCCCTATTTCGTCTACGGTCGGCCCCTCCTTTTGAAGCATATGCTGGAATGCTTCGAATTTAAGGAAGATGATAAAAGTCTCATATCGATTTGGGCCACAGTTCCATCACTCCCCCTTGAGTGTTGGCATTCTAACGCCCTCGGAACTTAGGACGAATGAGGTGCCCTCACCGGCAGATTCAACAAGCTCATCATCAAACCCTGATTCCCCGACATCCACACAGCATGAAATGCCAAGGGCTAAGACAGCTGATTTTACATTGGAGGCTAGAAAATTGAAGAACCAGTGTGGAGGGGAGTCCTCTCCTCTATCCTTATGAAGGTTGGTTTTTGGAACGTGAGGAGCTTTAACCGACCTCTCAAACACAATGACGTAGCCCACCTCATCAAGAATAATGAGCTTTGCCTCTTGGGCATTTTGGAGACAAAGCTTGCAGCATCTATGATTCCGAAGATCCTTAGTTGCTCATTCCCGGGATGGTGCCAAATCAACAAATTTGACACCATTTTCGGTGGACGTATCTTTGTGTTTGGAACCCAATAGTCATTGACATTCAACCAGAGGATATCTCGCCTCAAGTGATCCACTGTCGTGCCACTAATAAGTATTCTCAACTCTCCTTCTATATCTCATTTACATATGGCTTATATTCAGTTGTCAATCGAAGGAGTATATGGGAGAAACTTACAGATTTGGGACAGACGATGAGCATGTCATGGCTCATTATGGGTGATTTCAACTATGTGAAATCTCCCGAGGAGAAACAGCTTGGAGTGGCCCCGACTTGGTATGAACTCAAGGATTTCGTGGACTGCAGTGTAGCGCTTGGATTGCTTGACGCCCCCACAACGGGTTGCTATTACATATGGTATTCCAACAAGGACAGCAACCCGGTGTGGTGCAAACTTGATCGGGTCCTCTACAACAACGAATGGCTCGAGGCCAGTTTACATTGTGGCGCCCACTTCAACCCACCGGAATGCCTATCAGACCACTCCTCAGGTATTGTCACTATCTTCGATCATTGTCCCACTAAGCCAAAACTGTTCCGCTTTTTCAATATGTGGGCAGGCCATCCAGGCTTTTTTACTATTGTTGAACATCGATGGAACTTGAATGTGGAGGAAACGCCACAATTCAGCCTTTGTAAGAGACTGAAATCACTCAAAAGCGCACTGAAAGCTTTCAATACACAACACTACGGCCACATCTCCACCAGGGCCAAAGAGGCTGACCTTGCCCTGCAAGATGCTCAGAACCAACTTGAAGTAGCGCTTCAGGACTATTTGGGAGATCTCAGGAGGAAGGTTGTTTTTCTTGTTGAGGCCGAACGGCACTTCTTCTACCAGAAAGCCCAAATCCACTACCTCAAAGAGGGGGATCGAAATACCAAATTCTTCCACGATATGGTGAAAAGGAACGCTACTAGAAACTCCATCACGGCAGTCACTAGAGTTGACGGGAGTATTATCACTGCTGCCGAGGATATTGCCCAAGAGTCCGTTCGTTACTACACATCACTTTTGGGCACCGAGGCTCACACCATCCCAGTCGATGATGGTGTGTTCGATTGGGGCCCCAAACTCTCCTCCGAGCTTACCGTGGAACTTTGCAGGGAAGTCACGGCACTGGAGGTCAAGGAAGCCATCTTCAATATTAACGACAACAAGGCACCCGGCCCAGATGGTTATTCATCATGCTTTTCAAGAAAGCATGGAATGTGGTGGGCGATCAAGGATGCAGGGCCGTCTTGGATTTCTTTAGGAGTGGACGGATGCTAAGGCAACTCAACCACACCATCATTGCGCTCGTGCCCAAATCAGAGCATTCCACCTCTGTTGCAGACTATCGGCCGATTTCGTGCTGCAACGTCATCTACAAGGCCATCACGAAAATTATCTCAGACCGGCTCGCCCCGCATTGGAGCACTTAATAGACCGCTGCCAAGCTACATTTGTTGGAGGACGCAATATCACAGACAATATTTTCTTGGCCCAAGAAATGGTACAGCAGTACTCGAGGAAACGGATTTCACCTCGATGTACTATCAACATCAACCTTCGTAAGGCATTTGATTCGGTCTCATGGACATTTTTCTCCCGAGTACTCCATGGGTATGGTTTCCCCAATGGTTTATATCTTGGATTATGGAATGCGTCTGCACTTCTTCCTTTTCAGTGGCTTTGAATGGTTCCCTCCATAGTTTTTTTTGGGGAAGAAAGGCTTAAGGCAAGGAGACCCGATGTCGCCGGCCCTCTTCCTTCTTAGCATGGAATACCTCTCTCGACTGGTCAAGAGGAAGACTTCCAGCTCAGACTTCAACTATCACCCAAAATGCGAGAAGTTAAAAATCATGCACCTCCTCTTTGTCGACGACCTGATGCTTTTCTCTCGAGGAGACCTTCCATCTATCCACGTCTTGATGGAATGCCTGCAAGAGTTTAGGGACGCATCCAGCCTCTCCATCAATACCTCCAAGTCATGCATTTTTACAATAGGAGTCCGGAATGAGGAGCTAGACAAGATTCTCACTCGTACAGAGCTAACGAGAGGTGAGATTCCGATCCGGTACCTTGGCATTCTACTAGCGCAGATAGGCTTTCAGTCAACAACTACTCACAGCTTGTGGATCAAATTGCCAATTGCATTTCGAAGTGGAAGTCCAAATCCTTATCTTATGCAGGCCGATTGGAACTTATTCGTTCGGTTATTCAGGGCGTGGAGTGCTTTTGGCTCCAAGTTTTCCCTCTTCCAGCGGCAGTCATTGAGAAAATTCACCGACTTTGTAGCAATTTTCTATGGAACTCTAGGAGGGCACTAGTCGCTTGGGAGGAAATTTGCCATCCCAAGGAAGAAGGCGGTCTCGGTATTAGGCACATTCAATCATGGAACGTTGCGCTCCTTGCATGCATCCTATAGAACATCCACCGCAAGGCAGACACGTTGTGGATGCAGTGGGTCAACGGTGTCTACTTTAGAGGTGCCTCGATTTGGGACTGGCAACCGAAGAAGGGGGATTCCCCACTCCTTCAACTGCTTTTGGGTCGCAAGAGGCAGCAATTGAACATATGACAGGATGGGCTACCACTAAGGGTCTCCAAACGTCGAAAGCATATGAGTACTTCAGGCCGAAACTTACGAAACAGCCTTGGAAAGCATCTATCTGGAAGGTTTCATCGCACCGAAGTACTCATTTATTATGTGGCTTGGCCTGTGCGGCAGGTTAGCAACAAGGGACAGACTTGGGTTCTTCCATGAGGAGGATTTGTGTTCACTTTGCATCAACACCAAAGAATCGGCTAAGCACCTTTTCCATGAGTGTCCGTTCAGCAACTTCGTTTGGTCACATATCCGAAAATGACTTGGGATTAACCGACGTATGTCCACCCTGCACAGTGTGGTGAAGTGTCTCAAGAAGGAGAAAATTGGCTCCTCCGTTCATAACAAAGCTCGAAACCTAGCTTTGGCATGCACGGTCTACACCCTTTGAAGGCATCGCAATGAAGTCATCTTTGAGGGCGCAAAACTCAGTCCCGAGGGGCTTATTATTTCAGTCAAGATCACAGTGTATAGGCTCCTTTTAACACTTTTCCCACACGGTTTAATTGCTCTTTAAATTTTAGCGTGGGTTTTTTGTCTCTCCGGGTATGCCCGGAGTACACTGTAAATATTACTGGATGAATGAAAACTTATATTTCACCCAAAAAAAAAGTATTAACTGGGTTATAGGTTACTGATTCAACCGTTGAGTCAACCATGGTCAGACCAATGACGTCATATTTATGACATAAATAATTATTAGTTTAAAAATATTAAATAATAAACAATATTAATATACTTAACAATCTATTTGTTTTTCAATTTTCACTATTTTTCTTTGACAGTAATCGTTCAATAGGATATATAATATAATAAAATAAATTTAAAAATAAACTAATAAAGATAAAATACAAGAAATAATACTACATAAGGTCAAGTATAACAAAAAATTTGATACACTAAATTATCATAAATAATCAACAGAAATAGCAAATCTGAATTGAGAAGAAAAATTATGATTCTATAATTTGAAATAACATAAAATAGTTATACTTAATAGAAACTCTCCCAATTTAGCATAAATTGCACATTTTCATAAATAATCTATTATCATTTTTCAAAAATAATATAAAAAAATTATGGTACTTAATATAAACAATTAGGAATGGCAATCGAACATGATTTTCTGGGATCCCGACCCTAACCCGCCCCGAATTGGGCGGGTTTGGTACTAATATTATCGAGTTCGGACCGTGTTCGGGTCCTAAAATATAGGAACCTGCCGGGTCGATGGATTACGAGGGTCGATGGATTACGAATTTTGTACATGACCCATCCCCTAATCTAACTTTTTAATGCTTTTTATTATTTATTTATTTATTCGTACATATTACATTATTAATAGAAAATTATGATATTATAGATAATTTTTTTAAATAATTTTGCATATATCCAACTCTATATAAAATACCAAAAAATAAAATAGTTGGATGTATTATTTCTTTATATAATTTATTTTAAATAAAAAAATTATGCTAAATTGCCTAATTTTATAATGATATTTAGTATTTGTGACGTTTATAGGATTTTATACATAATTGAGAGATTAAATGGTAATTATTAGAAAATTTAAATTTAATTATAAATCAATTAGCAGCACCCCCTTCGCTACAAAGGCAATATCTACCCTAAATGTCATACTTATGGTAATCCCTATGTTTATATATATAAATGCACATAATAATCTAATCCATATGCATACGTAACCCCAACGTCATAACGGGCATAATCAACCTATAACATCATATATGCACATCAAACACCACAAGTAGTCCATTACAAGTAATCTCCATGCTTACGTTCTCTTTATACAAGCAAAATACGATTTGTATTCTAACTAACAAAGAGGAGAAAACTGCATACTGGCTCGACCTGCCTGAATATAGCATGTAGACCTACCCTTCAACATACAGACACCTCAAAAATCTACTTCCGAAAGAAAATGTCAGCAGATGTATTAAAATTTGAATGGAGTAAATTGAAGCTCATTATAAAATTTGAGAGCAAATTATATTAATTAAGAAGTTAAGTATGACGCAATGAGAATTTCTGAAAGGATTTAAAATTTAAGAAAAAATAAACAAATAAAGAGTAAGAGGGGTGGTTGCCACCCCATCGCCTCACCATTAATCTATATTAATAGAAAAAAGAAAGTGGTTTCATACTCACAAATGATGGTTATGTCACCGCCACACTAATTTTTCGTAAAGTTAAAAATGCCCTTCAACTAATAAGACTAACAATAGTAGCACACAGTACTTGTGCACATAATTTTATTGAATACAATACCAGAATTATTCATATTTTTTGAATTGATCAAAAAGTTGAACACATACCACTAACAATTGGAACAAAATATTTTATTTAAAATAATCGCTCTTAGAAAAAAGTCATACCAAGTGAAAATAATTGAGTTCTAGGAACTAAAGTGAAAAAAAAAAAAAAGTTTATAAATTAAATCTTTATTTTCACAAAACGATTCAATTTATAGATGTACTCACTTTTCATCTTTCACCTACATAAATAGGAAAAAATTAAAAATGCAATGCACAATAACATTTTGTAAATATGAAACAGTTATCGAATTATACCTTAAATTATGAGTGATATAATTAAATTCTAATTTATGCATTAAGTTTAATTATTTAAATTTGATGAGAAGTTATTAACCCAAAAATAATTTTTTGCAAATTATCTGATAATTAGAGTAAAACCCATCTTTCTTAAACTCAAGCTTCAATAATTATGAAAATGTCCAAAATATTATAAGGCATAACGCAAAGTCTTGGAGATGAACTCAAAATCCGCAGCCAACTCTCAACAGAAACTAAAACTCAAGGAATGTTTGAAATGGACTTTGGAGAGAGTAATTAAATTTGAAATGCTGAAAATTAACAATATGGCGTGCTTCAGCTTCTAACCAATTCTAATCTTCACATTAAACTCACACACAAATCACAATCACATACTGATGACGGAAATTTAGAAAAAGACAGATATATTCCCCAGTAGAAGGGCAAAAGTGACTTTATACACCCAAGAGGTTTGACCGAATGTTTGTGCATGATTCTATAGTGAGTAAATATTTAGTGGCATAATTAATGGCCATAATCCCGGACTTTTAGCACATTACATGTAATCATGGGGCATAAATGGGGGAAATGCACACTCGTGTGGAAAGGACAGGTTGAGGTCGTGGGGGACACAGTATCCCAGGGGTTGTTACCCGACTAGATAACATTTTCTTTCATCCACAGTATCCCAGGGATCGGGAGCGAAACGTAGGCACCAACCCTAAAGTGCGATCAACGATTTCGAGCCCGATCACATACGAATTTAGATTTTAATTTATATTATTATATTATTTATTAGTTCATTTATTAAATATAGTTTATATTGATGGATGCCATATTTAATCAAAATACTTTATGAGTTTGACTATGTAAATTAGTGTTGAATTAATAGACCAAATATTTAATTTTCGTTTAAAATCACTTTAGTCCCTCAAGTTCATTTTCTGACTTTACCATCCCTAAATTTTTATTTTTGTCTCAGTTTGGTCCCTCTAACTATTTTTTGGGAATAATGTGGTTGGAGTTTGACTTTTTGGAAGGTAAAATGATCAATTTAAGTTTGATTTTATCATTTTAGTCCTTTAAATTTATAAAATTATCAAATTAGTCCTTTTGTAGAAAGAAAACTATTTTTTTCGGTAAATATAAATTTCATTAAGTAAAAAGAAAATTATTTTGTTATACTTTTATATGGTGAATATGATGTATATCTTATATGTAAAATAAAAACATTGTGAACATAATGTTAACGTATTGCTTAACACAAAATAAAATAGTCTCTCTTTTTTTCACTTTCAAAAGTAACCAAAAATTTAAAAATTATAAATAAATTTTATAAAACTTATCTAATTTGATAATTTTACAGACTTAAGGGACTAAAATGATAAAATTAAACTTATTGACCATTTTATCGTTCAAAAAGTCAAAACTCAGTCAGGTTTTCGCCGAAAAATTATTAGAGGGACAAATTAAGACAAAAGGTAAAGTTTAAGGATGTTAAAGTCAAGAAATGAAGTTGAGGGATTAAAGTGATTCAAAATGAAAACTTAAGGGACCAAATATAGTATTCACCCAATACAATATCACATTTGACTTCAAAAGGTTATAGTTGGTTAATTCAATTACTAGATTTATTAGATTTAATCGTTACCATAGTTAATTTACTCAATTTTATCGGGCCTATTAACCAAATGTGTAATTATATGTATTGGTATTTAACTAAATTATATAGTAATGAGAAATTGATAGAAAAATCATAGAAATATTCGAAAAGTATATTTAAGCAATATTACAGCTATCGGAAGAAAATATGAGACTTTTATAATAATTTAAGTTAGAAATTTTATTGAGAGCATTAATTATAAACATATGATGGGTTTGATAAAACGAACTCTGGTGAACAAATAGATTAATTAAATATATACTTGAAAAATTTAGAAAGTCTAGTTATTCAAAAAAAAAAAAAGTGGAACGAATAGTTGAATTTTGATATAAATAGAATATAAAAATATTGGTGGAAAATATATGAATATTATATAATATTGTATTCAAAATTTATGATATTTACAATGTATTGATTATATATACAATAATCTACTATAGAACCTGAGGATAAAGAAGAGGGTTGAGTTGCTCCCTCTATTAGAGTGACAACTTGAACTTTGAGGTAAGTATAGTTAATTATGTTTATATGAATAAAATATATTAGATTGTTTATATACTTGATCGTGGATGTTGACTATTGGTCTGAATTACCTAGAGATCTGTGAAATTGTTATTGTGTGTTTACCGATGGTATTGTTGTACAGAAGTCAAATGAATAATTATGTGATATTATAATTGATTGCCGAATGAAATCAAATGAGAAAGTTCTTGACGAGGAAATAATTATTAAATGGTATTGAATGGTGAAGTTAATGATGTTGATGTGTGAATTGGAATAAAAGAGTGTTTACCTAACTTGGAGGGGGCATACTGCAATGGCTTATGATAATATTATATCGTAGTTGAGGTTCAATTCTCGTATTAGTTTTGCATGGCTATGAGCATTGAGTACTTTGTGATGGTGTCATCGCATGAAATTGGTCCTTTATTGTACAGACTAATTAGCTATATTTACTGAGTTGAAAACTCATTTTTTGCCGCGTACTTTTCAGGATATAATTCGCAGTGACTCATCTAGCTAGAGCTTAAGCTGGTTGTTAGATTTGTAGTTGGATCAACAATATCAATTTGAATCAGGAGTTCTAGCTACATATTTACAAGAATATGTAGCTAGAAACACCACTTTTGTCTTTTTCATATGTTATAGTGAATAATATTATATTAAGTTTTGATGAAGTATTTATTCGTTTGAGGTATACATAAAATATTGATTATACCATATGTCTTCGAACGGGGTGTCACAGTATTACTAATAGAAAAAATTATTTAAATGTATCATTTGTATTATATTACTTATTGAGAAATTAAAAAAATTAGATGAATTTTGTTCTGTTTATATTATATAATTCATTGTATAAAAAAAATTATGTTAAAGTACGTACCTAAATCTAAAATGATATTAGTTTTGAAATAATAAAAAAAATAATTAATTGTATTCTTTGTATTATATAATTCATTTTAAATCAAAATCTATATTAAATTACTAAATTTAAAATGATATTGCTTGATAAAAAAATAAAAACTTAGTTGAGTGTATACTTTGTCTTGTACTATTAATTTTATATTGAACATCTAAACTAATATTTAGTTAAATGTATTCTTTGTATGATATAATTCATTTTAGATTAAAAAAAAACTATGTTAAATTACTAAATTTAAATTAATATTATTTAATTAAAAAATAAAAATTTAAATTGGACAAAGCATGGCGGATTTGCTGGGCGAGTTGGGAATTTTGGCTGGGTATGGGTTCGGGGTTAAGGAAGCAAGGCGGATCTAGGATCCAGGCAAACCCGCCCCGTTGCAATCACTATAAATAATACACAATTTAGAAGAGAAATTAAAGATTTTATCATGTATTTGTATTTGATTATTGACTCTTCACGTTCAATCAACCCAGTACCGGATCATACGGTTCACTAGTTGAACCACTGAGTTAACCAATTTTTATTTTTAAAAAAATAGTTTTTTTCCTCCTTCGATTGCTGGTTTCAACTAGTCTGTTTTGTGGCCCAATTGATGATTCAAACAGTGCAATCATCCGGACCAGATCAAAACATTTAATCAAAGATACATATTAATTTTTATTAAAAAAAATTTTGTTAGTATTTAACAAATTCAATTAATTTTAATCAATTAAATATTTATTTGTTAAATAAATACAAATTTCAAAAATATTATATATAATTTTTTTAAATCACCTTTAATCAATGTGTAATCACATCAAATTCTAGAAAAGAGAAATGTAATTATGACTTTGATAATTTACGATGCTTCAAATCTGATTCTAAATCTAGGGTTTGGTCTTTTGCTGTCTACTTCGTAGGATGCAATTGTTTCCCACTCCAACATATGTGTCATAAATGGCTGACAGGCCCCAGGAATAGCAACAAATGCTCCAACTCTGCTGTCACTTCCAAAGTGCTTTGGGAGACTGAAAAGATAGCAACAAATCAAACTTTTCAAACTACACTTAATAAACAAACCTCTCTACTCCCATTCTATTCCCTTTTTGCTGTTTTTTTATTATAAATACTTCTTTTAAATAAAAAATAATTACATCGCTTTTAAATTATGAAATGAATATTATTATCTTATTATTGTGGAACTTTTTTAAAAAATATATTTGGAAAAGATAAAAAAAATAAAATTAAGAAAATATTAGTTCATAAAAATATTTTAAAGAATTTTACAAAATATATAAAAAATTATAATTCCTAATAAAAAGTTATTTTTCTGAGTTCACTACAAAAATTGGATGAAATCATGGGAGTTAAAACAATAAATTTATTATTAGACAGACGTTAAGATTAAAAAATATTTATAATTTCTTAAATAATAATAAATAACTTATAACTATGTCAAATGTCAGGAAGGTAGTTGTTATTTGTCCTATATTATTTATGAAGAGTTAAATGCCAAAAAAATTCGATGTTTATATTTTTTGATAATTTTTTTTAATGAAAACAAAAAAAGCAATAAACCCCCTAAATTTTTAAAGAAAAGGGTTGTGATCCCCTAATGTAAAAGGCCATATTCTTTTTTTTTTTTT